>NC_092117.1:16405799-16458299 GCF_045679555.1 Salvelinus alpinus
TCTTTATTGTTATTATTTCAACAAGCTCTCACAGTCTCGCTGCAGATTTCGACGTTTCGCCTAACTTTGAATTGCGAAGATGTTCCAAACGTCAAATTCAGAAAGTTGCAAAAACGAGTGCCTATCACTGGGATTGAACGCGTGACCTTCAGAGCCGGAGCTTGCGGATTACGCCCATCCGCCATTAATTCTGACTGGGTTAAGTTAAGGGTTAATGTTTGGGATACAGAAACAACTCTAGCGTAAACTTCAGGCATTCATTACGATTCGTTAAGTATTAAGGTTTGGGGTAGGGTTAATTGACTTTCGGCATTAATTGTGATTGGTTAAGTTGGGATATGGTTCAAACAGAAAAACAACTCTATGGTTTAGAACTCCATAGACATCAGGTTCAATCCCAGCTCCAGGCACTTGTTTTGACTTAAAAAAATGTGCCCCTAGTGGATGGTTTTGACAGCGTCTTCCGACGTCCTGCTGACCTGCAAAAACATAAATTTCTACTTGAATCTGGAGTGATCTCTCTGATTATCTAGGTGATTGTGCAACAAGCTCTCACAGTCTCACCGCAGAATCTGATGTTTGTCCATCAACGTCAAATTTTGAAGGTTAAATTTAGGCATTAGTCAGAGTGGTTAATTAAGGGTTAAGGTTCGGGATGAGGTAAGACAATTTTTAGTGCTTAGCACTAGGATTGAACATACGGCCCTCGGAGCCGGAGTTTATATGATTCACACCAACATGCAATCCCCGTCCACAACGCCTCTAAATTGCAATAGTGCTCACCGTTGCCACTAGTGGCCGGTTTTGAAGTCAACGTCCTGCTTACCCAATGTCCTGATTACCTGACTGGATTATGTAGTGTCGCCCTCGAGGCGTGTAGGGATGGAAGGCGTGTAGGGATGGAAGGCGTGTAGGGATGGGAGGCGTGTAGGGATGGGAGGCGTGTAGGGATGGGAGGCGTGTAGGGATGGAAGGCGTGTAGGGATGGAAGGCGTGTAGGGATGGAAGGCGTGTAGGGATGGAAGGCGTGTAGGGATGGAAGGCGTGTAGGGATGGAAGGCGTGTAGGGATGGGAGGCGTGTAGGGATGGAAGGCGTGTAGGGATGGAAGGCGTGTAGGGATGGAAGGCGTGTAGGGATGGAAGGCGTGTAGGGATGGAAGGCGTGTAGGGATGGAAGGCGTGTAGGGATGGAAGGCGTGTAGGGATGGAAGGCGTGTAGGGATGGGAGGCGTGTAGGGATGGAAGGCGTGTAGGGATGGAAGGCGTGTAGTGATGGGATTGTGTGTCGGATTGGGAGAGAGAGGGGAAATCATACAAATAATACCAGTGGTAGCTGATGATATAAAAACACACACGTCGTCAATAGACACACAATGTAAACGCAAATGCGCGTGCACACACACAGGTTTGTTTTACTGTCCTTTTACTGTCCTCGTCCAAACAATTGCTTCCCATTCAAAATATTTTTTTTCCTAACCTCTAACCCTAAACTTAACCCTTTACCTAACCCTAACCCTAACCTAAACCCCAAACGCCTAACCCTAAACCCAACCCTAATTCCAAACCCTAACCCTAAACCTAACCCTTAACCCCTAATACTAATTCTAATCCTAACCCTAATTGCAATCCTAACCCTAAACCTAACCTCTAAACCTAAAATAGCCTTTTCTAGTGAAAAGTCCCCACAATTTTCCTTGTTTTACTATCATTGTGAGGACACACACACACTCAAATTTACTCACATAGTCACTGAGAAGGAAATACACACTCACCCACCCTCAGATAATTGAAAAATGGCCACATACTCTCACACTCTGATTGAGGTTCTTCCTCTGCTATCTGGCTCCCTATCAGAGAGAAGGTGGTGTGATGCAGTTCAAATCATAAATTATATTTCATGCTGGATTTGCGGTGCACATCTGAATTGCATATGAGCTCAGCCTGATGGCCCTTCGTCTCAGTCCTGGAGATGCAGACGCAGATGCTGCAGTCAACCACACACACACACACACACACACACAAACACAGCTACACTCACCCACACACACACACACACACACACACACACACACACACACACACACACACACACACACACACACACACACACACACACACACACACACACACACACACACACACACACACACACACACACACACACACACACACACACACACACACACACACACACACACACACACACACAGTTCAAACTCACCAACTATCAAACACAATGTCATGGTCAGAAGACAGACCACTATGGAGCAATTTTAGTGCCAGGAGAAGCTGAATTTGAATTCAATATTTTTGAAATTGTATTAAGATATTGAGTTTGAATTCAATATTTTTGAATTTGTAATGCACAAATTGAGTATTGAATTCATAAATGGAATCATGAATCGAAAGTGAATGGAATTAATATTGAATTCAGTTTTAAATATCTACTTAAATTTAATTGAATATTCAAATTCAATATTTACATGTTTCAATTTCAATATGGTAGATATTGCATTCATTGTCTGTGTATCAAGTGTACAGACTCTCATTTCAAGTTTACAAAAGATTAATATATTAAAATTCACAAATTCAGTTCTCTAAATTCATATTCAAAACTAGAGGCTGCAATATTCATTCAGTTCAGTTTCAAAATAATGAAGTAAAAGTTTGTGCGTAACAAATAAAAAAAGACTGAATTAAAATACATGTTCTGCTGGCACACTCCATAGACTCCAGACTAATTGCCCCAAAACATTGATCTAAGATCAGTTTTGGATTTCACTAAAATGATTAGGGGTAGGTTAAGCTGATCCTAGGTCTGTTCATAAAATTTCTACATACCCTAAGCCCTCCTTTTTATTGCACACCTTTTCATTTTTCACCACATGTCTGAGTGTATATATTCCAGACATGCTATCGTTTCAGGATACATCAACCTCTAAATTGTCTGACGTAAGCGTCCTTGATTGACATATTTAGTATAGTTATCTTTGACTAATGTGCTCACCTAAGCATTGACATATGCACCTGTCAAATGTGTGTGTGTGTGTGCATGTGTGTGTGCGTGTGTGTGTGTGTGTGTGTGTGTGTGTGTGTGTGTGTGTGTGTGTGTGTGTGTGTGTGTGTGTGTGTGTGTGTGTGTGTGTGTGTGTGTGTGTGTGTGTGTGTGTGTGTGTGTGTGTGTGTGTGTGTGTGTGTGTGTGTGTGTATATATATCTTTGTATCTGTGTGTTAAGTCAGAATCAATCCATCTCCCATAAGTTCTAACTTAATTTCCTTATCAACTCAGGAAAACCTGTCACAACTGTCCATTTAAACCCAGCGTCTCAGCCGTCTCCTCCATTTCACTCATCTTCAGACTCTTCCATCTGGTCACTAATTTACTGTATCCTTCCGCTTTTGTCTGATTCTTTTATTTCCCACCAAGCTCTTCAGTCTGTAAAGTGAAGAAAGAGAAAGACGCCCAATTACCGGGTTACAAGGCTCGGAGCAATTAAGGAAATGTACAGTTCAGACGAAGTTCAGGGTTTCAACAAGGCCCGTCAGACACACACAGAGAGCCTCATAAAACTATGACTCATATTTTGCGCCCTGTAAAGTCACAGCGAATGGCCATGTCTGAGAAAAGGCAACGGTGAGTGGTGGGCGCTGCCCAGTCAAGTAATTGACTCTGCTCTGACGGTAAACACTGTTAGTTGCATTACCTGATTGTTTAACCCTTTGTGTAAAGAGAGGGATGTGTTAAGGACAGGTGTGAGGAATATACTTAAAGTGACATATATTGTTTACAACTGATGTGCACAAGCAAATTCCAGTGTCTTCCAATAGATAATCTTACAAATGTTTTATCTAAGTAGTACCTCAGGGTGTCCCTGGACAGTGGCGTGAGGCAAGGAGGTAAAGAGGGAAAAGAGAGAAGAGAAAGAGGAGGAGAGTTAAATCAACGGAGCTTTCAGCCCCCTTTAGGAGGATGTCTGTTCGAGCCATTGACCTCCAAAGGACAAGGACTGTCTGTCTACACGTCCACCACATAGAGAGAAAGAGAAAGGGGGGGGGTAAGTTCCAATATTTGGAACCAAGGACTGATCAACCCAGTGTGGAGACAAATTTGACCCCTATAAATACCGTGGGATAAGCGTCAACAGCATTCCTCTGCATTATCATTAACTGCAGACTCGTACACTTCCTGACTAAAAACAATGTACTGAGCAAATGTCAAATTGTCTTTTTACCAAATGACCTTACAACAGACCACATATTCACCCTGCACACCCCAATTAACAAAGAAACAAACTACAAAAAAGGCAAAGTCTTCTCATGCTTTGTTGATTTCAAAAAAGCTTTTGACTCATTTTGGCATGAGGGTCTGCTATACAAATTGATGGAAAGTGGTGTTGGGGGAAAACATATGACATTATAAAATCTATGTAAACAAACAACAAGCGTGAAGTTAATAACTTCTTATGGGCACGTCCCACCTGGCCAACATCCGCTGAAATTGCAGAGTGCGAAATTCAAATTACAGAAATTTAAATATTTAGCATTCATGAAAATACCTCAGGTACCCTAATACGTAAATAAACCTCGGCCTAAACATCAGCGCCAAAGGTAACTTCAACAAAGTTGTGGACCATCTGAGAGACAAGGCAAGAAGTGCCTTCAATGACATCAAAAGGCACATACATTTCGACATACCAAATAGAATCTGCCTAAAAATGCTTGAATCAGTTATAGAACCCATTGCCCTTTATGATTGTAAGGTCTGGGGTTTGCTAACCAACCAAGATTTCACAAAATGGGACAAACACAATATTGAGACTCTTCATGCACAATTATGCAAAGAATATCCTCAGTGTACAACGTAAAACACCAAATAATGCATGCAGAACAGAATTAGGCCGATAACCGCGAATGATCAAAAACCAGAAACGAGCCGTTATATTCTACAACAACCATCATCTACAGACAGATGAACCTGGAGAAGAGTCCCCTAAACAAGCTTGTCCTTGGGGTCTGTTCACAAACATGCTATTTGGCCCTAAACAGAGAGTACACAGTGGCAGAATACCTGACCACTGTGACTGACCCAAACTTAAGGAAAGCTTGGACTCTACAGACTCAGTGAGCATAGCCTTGCTATTGAGAAAGGCTGCCGTAGGCAGACCTGGTGCTCAAGAGAAGACAAGCTATGTGCACTCTGCCCACAAAATGAGGTGGAAACTGAGCTGCCCTTCCTAATTAACCATATAGTATATACATAATATGACATTTGAAATGTAATGTGTAATGTATATTTTTTGTTATTGTTTATTTCACTTTTGTTTATTATCTATTTCAATTTCTTTGGCAATGTAAACAAATGTTTCCCATGCTAATAAAGCCCTTAAATTGAAACATTTAATTGCGAGTTGCCAAGAGTTGACCATCAAAAAGAGTCCCCTCAGCCAACTGTTTCTGAGGCTCAGTTCACTAACTCCCACCATCCCAACATTGTCAAGCAAATTACTGTTGGTCTCACGGTAATTTACCGTTAATTAACATAAACACATATACATCTCCTGGCTTCCACACATAGCGTACAAGCCATTTTAAAAAGTTTAATAAATCCATGTAATATAGCCTACATCTTCACAATAAATTCATTATTTATTTTAGACAGGTCTAAAAAAGAATGATATGAAGAAAATGTAGTCTATTTCAGAAGAACAGAATATCATACTCTGAGTCATCCTTATGTTAGGTCCTGATGTGGCTATGCCATATGGCTGTGGGCTACACAAGTTCATTTAGCAGACAAGATTTACTTATAATCCGTGGCATTATTTTATATTATTTTATACTACGTAGAATACAATTTAACAAAGCTGAATAAAATATAAATATTTTCTCCAAACGATCTGTGTTGAGCGGTTAACAAAGAAATAGGTACTTCTATATGCTTAATGTAGAGTTATTAATGTAACTTTATTTGTTCTACAAACATTGTGTTATATGTTTGGATTTTTAATACATTGTAAGGCTGAATGATGAGACTCTAATGATGATTTGAAAAAAGTTGCTTGAAAGGCATAAGCTCTGCTTAGTTTTTTTGTGTGCAGGCTGTACACACTACATCAGTCTCTCATTCACAATTTGACAAGTACTTGATAATGCCTCGAATTTCACGACGGCATCCCGTTTGTGATCGTAATGCACCCTAAAAAAATCCATGCCTTTTGTGGCCAGGAGTGCTGAGTTGTGCCCTTCTCCCTGAGTGTGCTGCGCAATCCCAAGCGTCTGTCACTCAAACTGCTCTCCATCATGTGATCTGATCGGGACTTTCTCACAGGCTACAAGTTAAGACATACACATCGGGGCCGCAACTGCGCGCATCCTTATCCAATTCCGAAGTGCATATTGAAGATATTGGAAGAACGTTCCACATTTACTTTTCGTCAGCCAACAAGATGAGTAGGCCTAACGAACAGCTAAAGCACTAGCCTATGTCAATCTTTAAAAAAAATTTTTTTTATTTAACCTTTATTTAACTAGGCAAGTCGGTTAAGAAAAAATCATTCTTTACAATGACGGCCTACCCCGGCCAAACCTAGACGATGCTGGGCCAATTGTGCGCCACCCTATGGGACTCCCAATGACGCCTCTTGCACTGTGACGTAGTGTCTTAGACCGCTGTGCCACTCGGGAGCCTCGAATCTACTATTCTCCATAGTACAAAAGTTGACCTATTCTATTTTGTGCGAGAAATAAATATTCCAAACAGTCTGGGACCATTGTGGGATGCGATAGAGCCCAAATTAATACAACCACTTGTCACAACCTGATCCGGTTCACCTGCCCTTGGGATTGTCTCCCTCCCCTTCCAGGTGTCGTTTATTGTCCCCGGTGTACATATCCCGGTGTTTCCTGTCTCTCTGTGCCAGTTCGTCTTATTTGCCAAGTCAACCAGCGTTTTTACTTGCTCCTATTTTTCCCAGTCTCTGTTTGTTTCTAGTCCTCCTGGTTTCGACCCTTGCCTGTCCTGACTCCAAACCCGCCTGCCTGACCACTCTGTCTGTTCTGACTACCAGCCTGCCTATCCCCTGGTACTGTTTTTGGACTCGGATCTGGTTTCTGACTCCTGCCTGTCCTGACCTCGAGACTGCCTATCGTCTGGTACTGTTTGGACTCTGACTTGGTTTATGAACTCTCGCCTGTCCCCAATATGCCTTTGCCTACTCCCTTTGTTATAATAAATATCGGAGCTCTACCATCTGCCTCCTGTGTCTGCATTTGAGTCTTGCCTTGTGTCCTTATACCACTAGCATCAAAAAAACGTTTTTATGCAATGTGGCTGACACAACAGATCAGAACATTTAGCTCAAAATGTTAAACTATTAGCCTATTTCTTCACATTATAAGCTCAGCAATGCGCACATGGCAGTAGGCTATAAGCACGAATGTTCCATTAGTGGAAAACACCATTATTAAATGTGACCGTAAATACAATTATGCATGTAATGCTTTTATTATAAAGGTGCATTTTGTGGTGAAAATGATCTTCCGCAAACTTGAAACTCACACGCCGCTTAAATACCGGAGCGCCAAGTCTAGGTCCAAAAGGCTTCTAAACAGCTTCTACCCCCAAGCCATAAGATTCAGCTAGTCAAATGGCCACACAGACTATTTGCATTGTTGGTTAAGGGCTTGTAAGTAAGCATTTCACTGTAAGGTCTACACCTGTTGTATTCGGCACATGTGACAATAAATAAATATAAAAATAAATATTAAATTCATATGGCAGTTATTTTTACCTTTATTTAACTAGGCAAGTCAGTTAAGAACAAATTCTTATTGACAATGAAGGCCTAGGAACAGAGGGTTAACTGCCTTGTTCAGGGGCAGTTAACCCACTGCTCAGCTCAGGGATTCAATCTAGCAACTTTTCAGTTACTGGCCCAATGCTCTAACCACTAGGCTACCTGCCGTCCCAGTTAGGCTCTACACTCCTTGTAAAGCGGATTAATGTGCTTAATTTCAAGAAGTTATTTGGCCACTTTAGTTGTGATACAAACCTTATTAAAACATATTGGCCTATGGGCTAGGCTACATGAGGTGTGTCACAAAAAAAAAGATTGTTTCTTATGCTGTGCATCATTCACAAGTGATAATATATAATTCACAATTGATAGGCTAATATTGTTACCCATCAGTCTATTCTTGATTAAATCTTGTCTTTACATATGCTAAATAATATATGTGTGACATTTGTTATGATTTAGAATGGACCATTATCCTGCACCTGTATCGAAACCGGGGCAGCTGAAAAAATACATGTCATCTATGCACTTAAAAAGCGAATGGAGGACACGTTTAAAAATATATATTTTTGATGCCAGCCAGGTAGACTACACTCCTGTTAGGAAAGTTGAGAAATAAATATAGTAGGCCTAGCTTATAGAAAGCTCATGGGATCCCCCTCTTTTTATTAACGGCCATCACTCTGTTTTCTCACTCAATTGCATAGCCTGTAGAAATGTTTGATTAGATTTTTGATTACATTTGCATTGATGTCAGAGTGATTAGAGGGACAATAGAGTGCTGAGTACCAGGCAGTTAGGATGTTTGGTAGGCTACTAATGACCATCAGCAGCATCAGAGCTTGGAGAAGCCTAATTACCGTGACTAAACGGTCACGTGGAATTTGACTGCCTTCGATGACTAGTGACCGCCGGTGTGGCGGTAATACGGTCACCGCAACAGCCCTAAGAAGGCCAAATCTTTTTGACCTCCCTGTGACATCTGTAGATGTCCTGGAGGGCAGGCAGTATGCTCCCAGTGATGCGTTGGGCAGACCGCACCTTCTTCTAGAGAACCTTGCTGTTGCGGGAAGTGTAGTTGCCATACCAGGCACTGTTGCGCCTTCTTCACCTAATTTCAGATTGTCAGTGATGTATACGCTGAGGAACTTGAAGCTTTTCTCCTTCTCCACTGTGGCCCTGCCGATGTAGATGGAAGCATGCTCCTTTTGCTGTCTACTGAAGTCCACGATCAGCTCCTTCGTTTTGTTGACATTGAGGGAGAGTATCACGCCCTGACTTTAGTTATATTTGTTTTCTGTTTTGTGTGAGTACCTGACAGAACTGTTGCGTTTTGTTCCACTTTTGTTTTTTGTTTCAGTGTTCAGGTTATAATAAACATCATGAACACGTACCATGCTGCGCTTTGGTCTACTCCTTCTTCCTCAGACGAACATCGTTAGAGAACTACCCACTACCAACGGACCAAGCAGCGTGGTATGGAGGAGCAGAGGGTTCAGGACTCCTGGACTTGAGAGGAGATATTGGATGGTAAGGGACCCTGGAGACAGGCTGGGGAATATCGCCGCCCGAAAGAAGAACTGGAGGCGGCGAAAGCTGAGATGCGGCGATATGAGGCAAGGCAGCGCAGCAGGCACGAGAGGCAGCCCCAACATTTTTTTGGGGGGGTGGCACACGGGGAGATTGGCGGAGTCAGGCGATAGACCTGAGCCAACTCCCCGTGCTTACCGGAAGCAGCATAGTACTGGTCAGGCACCGTGTTATGCGGTGAAGCGCACGGTGTCGCCAGTAGGCACTCATAGCCCGAAGCGCTATAGGCCAGCCCCCCGCAAGTGCCATGCGAGAGTAGGCATCCAGCCAGGGCGGATTGTGCCAGCTCAGCGTGTTTGGTCTCCGGTGCACCGTTTCGGCCCAGAGTATCCTGCGCCGGCTCTGCGTACTGTGTCTCCGGGGCGCTGGGAGGGTGCTGTTCGTCCTATGCCTGCGCTCCGCCCGTGCCGGGCGAAAGTGGGCATTGAGCCTAATGGAGAGGTGCAAGCGGTAAGCACCAGATCTCCAGTGCTCCCCCACAGCCCGGTTCCACCTGTGCCTGCACTCTGGATGGTCCGGGCTAAAGTGGGCATTCAGCCTGGAGGAGTGGTGCCAAGGCTGCGCACCAGGGCTCCAGTGCTCCCCCACAGCCCGGTTCATCCGGTGCCTCCTCTACGCACCAGGCCTCCTGTAGGTCTCCCCAGCCTGGTGGGCCCTGTGGCAGCCCCAAGCACCAGACTGTCTCTGCCTCTCCTCCCTCCAGAGTCGCCCTCCAGAGTCTCCTTCCTGTCCGGAGCTGCCAGAGTATCCCTCCTGTCCGGAGCTGCCAGAGTCTTCCTCCTGTCCGGAGCTGCCAGAGTCTCCTTCCTGTCCGGAGCTGCCAGAGTCACCCTCCTGTCCGGAGCTGCCAGAGTTGCCCTCCTGTTCGGGGCCCGCTGCAAGGGTCCCCAGTCCGGGGTCGGCGGCGAGGGTCCCGCGCCAGAGCCACCACCGCGGATAGATGCCCACCCAGACCCTCCCCTATATCTTTAGGTTTAGCGGCCGGAGTCCGCACCTTTGGGGGGGGGGGGGATACTGTCACGCCCTGACTTTAGTTATATTTGTTTTCTGTTTTGTGTGAGTACCTGACAGAACTGTTGCGTTTTGTTCCACTTTTGTTTTTTGTTTCAGTGTTCAGGTTATAATAAACTGCGCTTTGGTCTACTCCTTCTTCCTCAGACGTACATCGTTACAGAGAGGTTATTTTCCTGGCACCACTCCGCCAGGGCCCTCACCTCCTCCGTGTGGGCTGTCTCATCATTGTTGGTAATCAGGCCTACTGCTGTTGTGTTGTCTGCAAACTTGATGATTTAGTTGGAGATGTGCCTGGACACGCAGTCACGGGTGAACAGGGAGTATAGGAGGGGCTGAGCACGCACCCTTGTGTGGCTCCAGTGTTGAGGATAGCGAAGTGGAAGTGTTGTTTCCTACACTCACCACCTGGGGGGGGGGGGGGGGGGGGGGGGCGGCTCGTCAGGAAGTCCAGGATCCAGTTGAACAAGGCGGGGTTCAGACCCAGGATACCAAGCTTCCGCCCCTTTTTTTTACTTTCGCCTTTAATGACATACCCAAATTTAACTGCCTGTAGCTCAGGCCTTGAAGCAAGGATATGCATATTCTTGGTACCATTTGAAAGGAAACACTTCGAAGTTTGTGGACATGTGAAATGAATGTAGGAGAATATAACATAATATATCTGGTAAAAGATAATGCAAAGAAAAAAACAACCGTTCTTTAGCAATTTTTTTGTACCATCATCTTTGAAATGCAAGAGAAAGGCCATAATGTATTATTCCAGCCCAGGTGAAATTTAGATTTTGGCCACTAGACGGCAGCAGTGTATGTACAACGTTTTAGACTGATCCAATGAACCATTGCATTTCTGTTCAAAGTTTTGTATCAAGACTGCCCAAATGTGCCTAATTTGTTTATTAATAACTTTTCATGTTCAAAAGTGTGCACTCTCCTCAAACAATAGCATGGTATTATTTCACTGTAATAGCTACTGTAAATTGGACAGTGCAGTTAGTTAACAAGAATTTAAGCTTTCTGCCAATATCAGATATGTCTATGTCCTGGAAAATGTTCTTGTTACTTACAACTTCATGCTAATTACATTAGCCTACGTTAGCTTGATCCCAAAGAAGTTCATGATGAGCTTTGAGAGTACTATGGTGTTGAAGGCTGAGCTGTAGTCAATGAACAGCATTCTTACATAGGTATTCCTCTTGTCCAGATGGGACAGGGCAGTGTACAGTGCGATGGCGATTACATCGTCTGTGGATCCATTGGGACGGTATGCAAATTGAAGTGGGTCTAGGAGGTAAGGTGGAGGTGATATGATCCTTAACTAGCCTCTCGAAGCACTTCATGATGACAGAAGTGAGTGCTATGGGGCGATAGTCATTTAGTTCAGTTACCTTAGCTTTTTTGGGTACAGGAACAATGGTGGACATCTTGAAGTACCGTGACTGATAGAAAACTGACTATGTACAGACTCAGTGAGCTTATCCTGGCCAAAGAAACCATCTTTCACAGACAAATCTGGCTACCCAGAGAGGACATGTTGTGCTCACTCTGCCCTCAGAGAGAGGTTGAGACAGAGCTGCATTTTCTCCTACACTGACAGAACTATACAGACTTACTGGCAATTTTCTTTCCCAAAATTGAAAACAAATACAGAAATGTTGAAACCAAAACAGAAAAGGATAAAAAACTCTTTGTGCCATATTAGATGCAAAATATGTAGCTTCCTGCCACACCTGTAGGGACAGCCAGTGAAACGACCAACCAGAGCAACAACATTCCTATTTGTATCTTTCTCACTATTGCATTATTGGCATCATTCATTTCTTACTGTAGTGTCCTCATTGATATACTCATTGAGTATTATTATGTTTCCTATTATAATCTATCTGCGTCATCATTGATTTAATATGTCTATATGTTTGCTTTGACATTGTATGTGGTAACAATTTCCATGCCAAGAAAGCAATTTGAATTTGAAAAAAAAGAAAGAGAGAGAGAGAGAGAACGAGAATGAGAGAGAGAGAACGAACGAAAGAGAACGAGAGAAAAAGACAGAGAGAGAGAACGAAAGAGACAGAAAGAGAGAACGAAAGAGACAGAAAGAGAGAGAGACAGACAGAGAGAGAGAGAGACCGACAGAGAGAGAGAGAGAGAGACAGAGACAGAAAGAGAGAGACAGAGAGAGACAGAAAGAGACAGAGAGAGACAGAAAGAGAGAGAGAGAGAACGAAAGAGAGAGAGAGAGAACGAAAGAGAGAGAGAGAACGAAAGAGAGAGAAAGAGAACGAAAGAGAGAGAAAGAAAGAGACAGAAAGAGACAGAAAGAGAGAGAAAGAGAGAGACAGAAAGAGAGAGAGACAAAAAGAGAGAGAGAGAGACAGACAGAGAGAGAGACAGAAAGAGAAAGAGAGAGAGAGACAGACAGAGAGAGAGGCAGAGAGAGAGACAGAAAGAGAGAGAGAGAGAGAGACGAAAGAGAGAGAGAGAGAGAGAGAGAGAAGAGAACGAAAGAGAGAGAGAACGAAAGAGAGAGAAAGAGAACGAAAGAGAGAGAGAGAGAGAACGAAAGAGACAGAAAGAGAGAGAGAGAGAGAGAACGAAAGAGAGAGAAAGAGAACGAAAGAGAGAGAGAACGAAAGAGACAGAGGTCCCAGCGAAGGACATACTAAACTAACCCTCAACAAGAAAAGCTGCATAAATAAAGCACTCATCTTTGGGCCATTTAGAGATAGGAGAGATATAAACACTCATCCTTGGGCCATTTAGAGAGCCCAGATGACACATAACTCTGAGTGCCTTCCTAAAACTCACCCTCAAGGAGGAAAGTAGTGACAGACACACAAAACACACACACACAGACACACAAAACACACACACTCTCTCTCCTGCTGCCCACCTCCACCTCGCCATTCGGCCACTCTTTGAGAGGCGACTTCCCAGAATTCCTTAGGGCCCCTCATTAGGCCTTAGCTCCCTTTCTCAGCAGGCTGATGGGTAAACTTTGGAGAGGTCACCTCTTTTCCTTTCCTCTTTTCCCTCCCCTCCTCAATGCCTCCTCTCCTCCTCTGGTCTTGTCAGTGTGGAGTGTAAGCAAGTAGAAAGGTTAGTGTCCTTTGTCCTTTGTCCTTTCACCCGATGCCATCTTCTACCATTAGGGACAAAGGACAGTGAGCTACCAGCCCTGGCTATGCTGGAGATCTGCTAAGGAGGTGTGCTGAACTTTTATGTGTGCTGTGAGGTTGTGCTGGTTTGCTAATGCTGTGCTGGTTAGCATTTCTGCGTTGTATTAATTACCAAAGTTAGCGTATCAGTTGGAGTAGGCTTTAGCCTGTGCATGTGTACATTCAATTCCAGCAAACACACACTATGGGACTGGCTAGTTATCTCTCCTATTTCTTCCCCCTTTCATCTCATCTCATATATCTCATATCTCATATCTCTCTCTCTCTCTCTCAATTCAATTCAATTCAATTCAAGGGGCTTTATTGGCATGGGAAACATGTGTTAACATTGCCAAAGCAAGTGAGGTAGATATTATACAAAAGTGAAATAAACAATACAAATTAACAGTAAACATTACACATACAGAAGTTTCAAAACAATAAAGACATTACAAATGTTATATTATATATATACAGTGTTGTAAGAATGTACAAATGGTTAAAGCACACAAGTTAAAATAAATAAGCATAAATATGGGTTGTATTTACAATGGTGTTTGTTCTTCACTGGTTGCCCTTTTCTTGTGGCAACAGGTCACAAATCTTGCTGCTGTGATGGCACACTGTGGAATTTCTCCCAGTAGATATGGGAGTTTATCAAAATTGGATTTGTTTTCAAATTCTTTGTGGATCTGTGTAATCTGAGGGAAATATGTCTCTCTAATATGGTCATACATTGGGCAGGAGGTTAGGAAGTGCAGCTCAGTTTCCACCTCATTTTGTGGGCAGTGTGCACATAGCCTGTCTTCTCTTGAGAGCCATGTCTGCCTACGGCGGCCTTTCTCAATAGCAAGGCTATGCTCACTGAGTCTGTACATAGTCAAAGCTTTCCTTAAGTTTGGGTCAGTCACAGTGGTCAGGTATTCTGCCACTGTGTACTCTCTGTTTAGGGCCAAATAGCATTCTAGTTTGCTCTGTTTTTTTGTTAATTCTTTCCAATGTGTCAAGTAATTATCTTTTAGTTTTCTCATGATTTGTTTGGGTCTAATTGTGCTGTTGTCCTGGGGCTCTGTGGGGTGTGTTTGTGTTTGTGAACAGAGCCCTAGGACCAGCTTGCTTAGGGGACTCTTCTCCAGGTTCATCTCTCTGTAGGTGATGGCTTTGTTATGGAAGGTTTGGGAATCGCTTCCTTTTAGGTGGTTGTAGAATTTAACGGCTCTTTTCTGGATTTTGATAATTAGTGGGTATCGGCCTAATTCTGCTCTGCATGCATTATTTGGTGTTCTACGTTGTACACGGAGGATATTTTTGCAGAATTCTGCATGCAGAGTCTCAATTTGGTGTTTGTCCCATTTTGTGAAATCTTGGTTGGTGAGCGGACCCCAGACCTCACAACCATAAAGGGCAATGGGCTCTATGACTGATTCAAGTATTTTTAGCCAGATCCTAATTGGTATGTTGAAATTTATGTTCCTTTTGATGGCATAGAAGGCCCTTCTTGCCTTGTCTCTCAGATCGTTCACAGCTTTGTGGAAGTTACCTGTGGTGCTGATGTTTAGGCCGAGGTATGTATAGTTTTTTGTGTGCTCTAGGGCAACGGTGTCTAGATGGAATTTGTGGTCCTGGTGACTGGACCTTTTTTGGAACACCATTATTTTGGTCTTACTGAGATTTACTGTCAGGGCCCAGGTCTGACAGAATCTGTGCAGAAGATCTAGGTGCTGCTGTAGGCCCTCCTTGGTTGGTGACAGAAGCACCAGATCATCAGCAAACAGTAGACATTTGACTTCGGATTCTAGTAGGGTGAGACCGGGTGCTGCAGACTGTTCTAGTGCCCGCGCCAATTCGTTGATATATATGTTGAAGAGGGTGGGGCTTAAGCTGCATCCCTGTCTCACCCCACGACCCTGTGTGAAGAAATGTGTGTGTTTTTTGCCAATTTTAACCGCACACTTGTTGTTTGTGTACATGGATTTTATAATGTCGTATGTTTTACCCCCAACACCACTTTCCATCAATTTGTATAGCAGACCCTCATGCCAAATTGAGTCGAAGGCTTTTTTGAAATCAACAAAGCATGAAAAGACTTTGCCTTTGTTTTGGTTTGTTTGGTTGTCAATTAGGGTGTGTAGGGTGAATACATGGTCTGTTGTACGGTAATTTGGTAAAAAGCCAATTTGACATTTGTTCAGTACATTGTTTTCATTGAGGAAATGTACGAGTCTGCTGTTAATGATAATGCAGAGGATTTTCCCAAGGTTACTGTTGACGCATATTCCACGGTAGTTATTGGGGTCAAATTTGTCTCCACTTTTGTGGATTGGGGTGATCAGTCCTTGGTTCCAAATATTGGGGAAGATGCCAGAGCTAAGGACGATGTTAAAGAGTTTTAGTATAGCCATATACTCTCTCTCTCTCTCTCTCTCTCTCTCTCTCTCTCTCTCTCTCTCTCTCTCTCTCTCTCTCTCTCTCTCTCTCTCTCTCTCTCTCTCTCTCTCTCTCTCTCTCTCTATCCTAATTCTCTCCTCACCTCTCCTCAGTACATCTCTTCCCTCCAGTAGTGGTTGATGTGTCTCAGATGTTCTCTTGATCCTCCACAGCACAGCCCAGCCCAGCCCAGCCCAGCCCAGGCCAGTCCACATTCATTAGCCAGTGGCTCTCTCTCCCGGAGCTGCCTGCTGCCTATCTGCCTGTTTGCTGACTGCTTGTGGAAAAAGCCATTTAGCCTGCTGAATGTCAAGGTTAGTGTGCGCTGTCCTTGTCATCAGTCTATGCGGCAGAAGGTCAGGGATAAGCTTTCCTCAAATGGGCAGCGTCAAACAAAGGGGAGGCTGACTTAACTCGCCCAGAGAAAGAGAACCTCTTTCCCAGTCGATAAACAATCCTCTGGTCTACACCTCTCTCTCTCTCTCTCTCTCTCTCTCTCTCTCTCTCTCTCTCTCTCTCTCTCTCTCTCTCTCTCGCTCTCTCTCGTTCTCTTTCTCCGCTGAGTCTCAGCCGTGTTAACCCCCTGACTGACAATGTGCATGTGCATGTGCATGTGTGTGTGTGGTGGGGTGGGGGGACTTGTAACACTCCCCCACAATCACCCCCCACCTCACTAAACAATTCAAACACACTTACCCCAATTATGGTCTATGTCCCTACTGCATTGTCCAGTGGTACATTACAGGGCCAGTCTTAATGCAGCGGCTAATTACAGTATGGTGTCAGTCGGCCAAAACAGACACACACACGGAGTTTGCAGTTTAGAAACTCTGTGTGTTTGTGTGTGTTTTTCCTCTCACTGATGAAGGATGATGAAATTAGTAGGCCTGAACCTCTCCAACTGTATTCTGTTTTCAATTTGACTTTTTTTTTTCTCAAATCAAAACAGTAATCAAAACCAATTCTGGTGGTAGCTCAACCATCTACAAAATCCTTCTATAACCTTTGTCCTTAGGATTTCTATTGTTTTGAATAATGGGTTTATAAGCATGGATTATCAGTGATTAAAAATATTAATATTTATATATTATATTTATAAATACAGGAATTGACATTATGGAATTGTAACCCACTATCAGTTTGACCTCACATTAACCCTTTTTAATATATCGGTAGCGTACAACATGTTTGACCTTATCTCAATACTCCACATTCTTCCTGGCTTAGCCCCATAACTCTGAAATGTGCAAATAAATAGCATGGCTATTAATAAAGGGTGACAAGTTAAGGCTCAAGACACATCATGTGAACTCAGTGAGCGGTAGTCACAAGGCTTCCCACTAAGACACAACATTGCCACAAAGTCTCCCTGGGGTTACCCTCTCAACTTTGGGATTCTTTTGAAGGGCTGTAAAATATAAAAATAAAGTCATCTTTGGATGTTCTGTTCAGTAATCTTGGGATCCTCTGGTCATGCTAGTGAACTTTGTTCACCTCGTGAACTCTAACCTTTGTCCCCTTGTCATACAGAGGCTGCCTTATTCTTTCTCTGGCCTGAGGACCTGCTGATAATGTGATTAAACAGTGGCTTTGACACAACCAGGAGCATGTCCAACCAGGTCACCCGAGATACAAGTCTATCCATATCTGAGGACGTCGGAAATGTTGTGGAAACAGGCCACTAGGGGCAACTGTGAGCGCTGTTACATTCAAGTAGGTTTGGGTTTTGCCAGGGCGTTTCAAAGTTAATGCCTAAACTTAACCTTAAACACTTTGACATTTGATGTTTGAGAAACATGGATGAATGTCTAATTCTGTTGTGAGACTGTGAGAGCTTGTTGCGCATGTCCCATAGTTAGAGATGGGCACAATCAATTAATCAGAAAGAAGAGTAGGTGTAGGCTATAGGGCTGCCATCCATCCTCCCTTTAGTGACACTTCTCCATCACTACACATAGAACGATTCAGTACACAACCAAGAAAGAGGTAGAGACGGGAGGCTGGATTTATAAAGTAGATAAGGGGAGAGAGAGAGTGGACTTGTGTGAGTGTAATATTTACTGTTCACTTTTTATTGTTTATTTCACTTTTGTTTATCCATTTCACTTGCTTTGGCAATGTAAACATATGTTTGCCATGCCAATAAAGCCCCTTTAATTGAATTGAGTGGGTGAGAAACAGGGGAGTGGGTGAGAAAAAGTGGAGTGGGTGAGAAATTTGGGGAGTGGGTGAGAAACAGGGGAGTGGGAGAGAAATGGGATTGGGTGAGAAAGAGGGGAGTGGGTGAGAAACAGTGTAGTGGGTGAGAAATGGGAGTGGGTGAGAAACAGGGGAGTGGGTGAGAAACAGTGGAGTGGGTGAGACACAGGGGAGTGGGTGAGAAACAGGGGAGTGGGAGAGAAATGGGATTGGGTGAGAAAGAGGGGAGTGGGTGAGAAACAGTGTAGTGGGTGAGAAATGGGAGTGGGTGAGAAACAGGGGAGTGGGTGAGAAACAGTGGAGTGGGTGAGACACAGGGGAGTGGGTGAGAAATGGGAGTGGGTGAGAAACAGGGGAGTGGGTGAGACACAGGGGAGTGGGTGAGAAATGGGAGTGGGTGAGAAAGGGTATGGAATCTATGGCAGATCAAAGGCTACTTCAGGCCCCTCTGTCATACCACACACACACACACACACACACACACACTCTCTCTCTCTCTCTCTCTCTCTCTCTCTCTCTCTCTCTCTCTCTCTCTCTCTCTCTCTCTCTCTCTCTCTCTCTCTCGCTCTCTCTCTCTCTCTGTCACATGGCCCTGCACCTGCTCTACCTCTGCTTCCCCTTGCACACTCATCTGCATATCCCTTGCACTGCACTATAAATTCCACCAGAAACGGGCACTTATTCCTTCATAAATCTCTAGCTTGTCACTTTCAAATTACAGAGATTTATTCACAGATGAACAAGCCAGAGCAGAGTCGAGAAAGAGAACAGGGGAGAAAGGGGGGAGGGAAACCTCTTCATCTTTTTATGACCAACATGGCGGGTGGTGTGGTGTGTGTATCTGCATATGCCCTTTGTGTGTGTCACACTGGTGGCAGCCCCCGAGCAGGAAGGGTGTGCGCCCGCCAACAAAGCCTTGACAACTCCCCGTGCCACAATCTCATCTGTTCCAGTCAGCGCACTCCTCAAAAACTATTTAACTTTCATTAAACAGTTTTTGATATGGGCTGAGAAAGGAAGGCATGAAGCGCCCGTAACGCTCATATGCTCTCATTCATTCTAGATACTGCTGTTTCTCCCTTTTCACTCCCTCTCTCTCCCAGACTTACTCTCTTTCTCCCTATGTGACGGTCTATCCTCTTTTCTCCCCCTCTCTCCTTCTCACTCTCATACCCTGCCCCCCCCTCTCTCCCTTTCTCTCATTCTCTGTCTTTCATTCTCTCCCTTTTATTCTCTTTTTCTTATTCTCTCCCTCTCGCTCTCTAATTCTCTCTCTCTCTCTCTCTCTCTCTCTCTCTCTCTCTCTCTCTCTCTCTCTCTCTCTCTCTCTCTCTCTCTCTCTCTCTCTCTCTCTCTCTCTCTCTCTCTCTCTCTCTCTCATTCTCTCTCTCTCATTCTCTCTCTGTCTCTCTCTCTCTGGCTGTCTGTCAGGATAGTATGCAGGTTGGTTAAATGAGGGACCTTTGAAGCTGTAGTTAGTGCTCACATTCCTCTCTTCCTTTGTGTGCGTCTCCTACTGTTGAAACAGTGATTCATGTACTGCTCGTCCAACCTCCATTAATTTCATGTAATGTAGCTTTTATCTCCGTCACTGGGACCACTATCTCCTCCACCGTCTCTCTCTCTCTCTTTCACTCTTTCCTTCTCTCTTTCTCTCTCTCATACACACACGCAGCCCTACTCTCTCCTTTTCTCTTTATCTGTCGTCTCGCTTGCAGATTATTTTCTCTCTCTTTCCCTCTCGTTCTCAAGGCAACTGGTTCTATTATTTACCTACTTCTGCCCCTGTTAGATGTCATTGTGGCAGAGGGGTGCAGTTCCCCGTGTGTGTGGGTATTGGGATGATGTCATTCACTGGCAGTTTCATCAAATCAAATTTATTTTATATGTCACATGCTCCGTAAACAACGGGTGTAGACTAACAGTGAAATGCTTACGGGCCCATCCCAACAATGCAAATAATAGAAAGATAATAACACGAGGAATAAATACACAATGAGTAACTTGGCTATATAGATGGGGTACCTGTACCGAGTCGATGTGCAGGGGTACAAGGTTTTGAGGTAGATATGTGTCTGTAGGTAGGGGTAAAGTGACTAAGCAACGTGATAGATATTAAGCAGTAGCAGCAGCGTAGCTATTTGGCTAACTATTTAGCAGTCTTATGGTTGGGGGTAGAAGCTGTTCAGGGTCCTGTTGGTTCCAGACTTGGTGCATCAGTACTGCTTGCCGTGCGGTAGCCATGAGAACAGTCTATGACTTGGGTGGCTGGAGTCTTTGTAATACTATGGGCCTTCCTCTAGCACCGCCTGGTATAGAGATCCTGAATGACAGGGAGCTCGGCCCCAGAGATGTACCCTCTGTCTGTTTGGCCCTGTCCGGGGGTATCGTTGGACGGGGCCACAGTGTCTCCCGACCCCTCCTGTCTCAGAGTCTAAGATTTATGCTGCAATAGTTTGTGTCGGGGGGCTAGGGTCAGTCTGTTATATCTGGAGTATTTCTCCTGTCTTATCCGGTGTCCTGTGTAAATTTAAGTATGCTCTCTCTAATTTTCTCTCTCTCTCTCTCTCTCTCTCTCTCTCTCTCTCTCTCTCTCTCTCTCTCTCTCTCTCTCTCTCTCTCTCTCTCTCTCTCTCTCTCTCTCTCTCTCTCTCTCTCTCTCTCTCTCTCTCTCTCTCTCTCTCTGAGGACCTGACCCCTAGGACCATGCCTCAGGACTACCTGGCCTGATTACTCCTTGCTGTCCCCAGGCCACCTGGTTGTGCTGCAGCTCCAGTTTCAACTGTTCTGCCTGTGGCTATGGAACCCTGACCTGTTCACCGGACGTGCTACCTTGTCCCAGACCTGCTGTTTTCAACTCTCTAGAGACAGCAGGTGCGGTAGAGATACTCTGAATGATCGGGTATGAAAAGCCAACTGACATTCACTCCTGGGGTGCTGACCTGTTGCACCCTCTACAACCACTGTGATTATTATTATCTGACCCTGCTGGTCATCTATGGACATTTGAACATCTTGGCCATGTTCTGTTATAATCTCCACCCGGCACAGCCAGAAGAGGACTGGCCACCCCTCATAGCCTGGTTCCTCTCTAGGTTTCTTCCTAGGTTCCGGCCTTTCTAGGGAGTTTTTCCTAGCCACCGTGCTTCTACACCTGCATTGCTTGCTGTTTGGGGTTTTAGGCTGGGTTTCTGTACAGCACTTTGTGACTTCCGTTGATGTAAGAAGTGCTTCATAAATACATTTGATTGATTGATTGTAGCGCCTTGCGGTAAGATGCCAAGCAGTTGCCATACCAAGCGGTGATGCAGCAAGTCAAGTTGCTCTCAATGGAGCAGTTGTATAACTTTTTGAAGCTCTCGACCCGCTCCACCTCAGCACCGTCGATGTGGATGGGGGCATGCTCAGCCCTCCGTTTCCTGTAGTCAACGTGCATTTACTGGTAACAAAGTGCTCCTCCTCTTCCTCAGCCTCAGCATCCTCATCGTCACCGCCAGCGTAAACACAAAACTCTTCATTCTAACAAACCATGAAATTCTAGATATAAGGTACAGTATGTAAATGTTCCCTGTCAGAGAAGCTCAGCTCCTGTCTGCGTTATGTTTAGAACTCTGTCCCTCTCCCCCTGAGAGTACGCCACTGCACTGAGCCATGGAAATGTCAGCGGTCAAGTTTACATGGGAAAAGTTGGAAAGCTAAACCGCCGGTCACCCTGGGCCACAGAAAAGGTCAGTGCCTTGTCAACAGCTGGTGGATATGTCACTTTGAAACCCCCCCAGTCACAGTTAGAATCATCCATGTGATGTCACATCTCTTCTGCTTCCATCCTTCTCTGCATGGGCCACATTTTTTTGTGGCTTTAAGAATGCCACATAATTTTCCATACAGTGCTTAACAACGAGAACAAAGGCTACTGCATAGTATAGGAAAGCATTTCTATGTAATGTCTTATAGTAAATGTTCACTGTTCAACATCAGAACCATTCCAGGCAGAAATACTGCATTGTAACAGGAGCTAGTAACATAAGCACTTCACTGCACTCGCTTTAACATCAGCTAACCTGTGTACGTGACCAATAAACTTTGATTTGATTTGATTTAAATCGGCCATAGACAAAGATCTGTGATAATTTTACCCTCCCCAAATCCTAACTGTTTTGGGGGTTAAACGCAAAACTGACCTTAGGGACGACTTCCTCCTTCTACCATCAGGACCAGGGCATTATGATTCATTATTAATCATCAGTCTAAGTATCACAGCAGGTAATAAGGACTAGGAAGGGAGATAGCAGCATGCTGCCTGGGTTTGGTGCCAAAAACGCCATTCCCCAATCTCTTCTTCTCCCTTTCCACTCTCCTTCTGTTTCTCGTTTTACTCCCGCTTTCTTCCATTCTGAAAGCTGTGCAGCTTGATCTTTAATCTCACCCCCTCTCCTCCCTTTTCTCCTTCCCCCACTCCTCATCTCTCCTCCCCTCTCTCTGCAGACACGGGTGTGTTGCTCTTCCCCATAGGGGGTAAGATGTGGAGGTCTGGTCTTACACAGCTAACATATGTCAGAACACCTGAGCAGCAGCTAGCCCTCCTCACGACCCGCTCCCCTCCACTCCTCTGCCACTCCTGGGTTAATGTGCCCCCCAGCCGTGTGGCAGGGCGAGCTGGCCCGCTTCCCTCTCGCCCGGCCAGCCCCCACGCTGGGCAACCACGGCCCACCGACAGCATCCATCACCCTGACATGACGGATCACATATGGAAGCCTTCCACCACCACCGGCGCACCGACATGTAGGGGGCAGGGGGAGCATGGATGGGAGGAGAGAGGGAGGGCGAGTTGGTTTTAACACGGCATATAGAGAATCAAGGTTCTACGCAGCATTAAACCACACAGCAGAGGAAGAAAAGCGTCTTCTCCAAACAAAGTTTCCCACCAATTAACAGTACCCCTCTGTTACACCAAAGGTTCTCAAAGGCCAGAAGATTTTGACCCAAAGGGACAGAAAAGGAAGGAGATACACCTTAAAAGAATAGACAGACAGAGACACAAAGACAGAGAGAGAGACAGAAGGTGAATGGGGGTGAGTGAGGGGACATTGAGAGAAGAAGAAGAGTGTTCAGACAGCACTTTATCACTTGCTTTAAAACTCTCAATCTTCCTCTCGTCTTTAGCATTTGAAGCGCTAAGGTCCCCAGTGCCAGCAAAGGTCAGGGCTATGATTTATTGGTCTCTTATGGAGGTGCTGTCTGTAGGGCTGAGCGTTGTGCCATACGTCTGGACACCAGCCAACATCACTGGGTTCAACACACTAGAACAGGCTTGGGGTCAATGCCATTTCGCTCAAAATGATGACTTGTCATGAAGCAGGAAACTTTCCTTAATATGTAGATTTGTAAATAATTTATTTTCTTAGCCTCCTGAAGTATGACCATTTTATTTGCTTGGCAGCACGCAAGGCCAGAATCCGCTATGCTACATACTCAAAGGACATCAATTCTCCTCTCTTTTCTCTCCAACATGCTCAGACTGTAATACATGTTTAATATGATACATTTTACAGCGGGAATATGAAGCAAAATACTGTGTAATTATTTTTCAATATTTTAATTCAAATCTTTTTCAGATCATGTCCTTGTGATGCCAAACATTTATGAAATATGGAGAGTACCCTTGTCAAGTCTAAGTTGAAAATTAGATGTTTGTTCATTTTGATGTAAATACATGTAAATTAATATCCTCCAGTCCAGTACCATTTTCTTCCTATTTGTCAATTCAGTGTTATTGATCACTAATGATTAATTCAAGTGAAAATGTAATCATTATTTTCCTGAATTGCACTTAATTTGACATGACAAGGTCTCACCACATCATTGTAAACATTTTAATGATTGTATTACGTTTCAGGGAGGGCTTTTGCCTAATATGTGTGTCTGTAAACCAAAGAAAGAGGATATACATAATTATGGTTAATGGTCCTCATTTCATTTAAAGTCGGAATAACATATGCAACACGTTCTTCCTTTAAATATTGCATTCTTCAAGTAGGGTCTTCTCTTTCATTTGACCCTATTCAAAACACCATGACATTTCATCACAGTTGTCTTTTTTAAATACCTACCAAACCATACCAACACGTGATCTCTTTAGTTCACTACGGAAAGGGTTAGTCCCTACTGCATGAGATGACCATGGCTGATGTCATGTGCTGATAGCGTCCCCGCTTGAGTCCGTGGTGAGAAAAGCATTATTACATCACATTGTCTGCTGGGAGAGACCAGCGCTACGCAGTATGACGCTGGAGCATTTATGTGTATTAAATCTGAGACTATAATTGCTTGAGTAAGAGCGAAAATGAAAAACAACATGGTTGTGATGTGTAACAGAGGCCTGCTGTGGCACTGAAACTGTACACAACACATACCGTGCAAATGTCTCTGAACAGAAATATAGCAGATAGAACAGATGCCGTGTTGTCAGTAATGGTCACGTTCAATTACCATGCATTGTAGGCCTACACTGGATCATGCTGTAGGTCAGTAGGAAAAGCCTCAAAGCCATTATGTGGTACTATTTGTTGCTGTAGTACAGTATGTAGACTATATATATACTGTATATATACACTACCGTTCAAAAGTTTGGGGTCACTTAGAAATGTCCTTGTTTTTGAAAGAAAAGCACATTCTTTGTCCATTAAAATAACATCAAATTGATCAGAAATACAGTGTAGACATTGTTAATGTTGTAAATTACTATTGTAGCTGGAAACAGCAGATTTTTTATGGAATATCTAGATAGGCGTACAGAGGCCCATTATCAGCAACCATCACACCTGTGTTCCAATGGCACGTTGTGTTAGCTCATCCAAGTTTATGATTTTAAAAGGATAACTGATCATTAGAAAACCCTTTTGCAATTATGTTAGCACAGCTGAAAACTGTTGTTCTGATTAAAGAAGCAAAAAAACTGTCCTTCTTATGACTAGTTGAGTATCTGGAGCATCAGCATTTGTGGGTTTGATTACAGGCTCAAAATGGCCAGAAACAAAGAACTTTCTTCTGAAACTCGTCAGTTTATTCTGGTTCTGAGAAATTAAGGCTATTCCATGCGAGAAATTGCCAAGAAACTGAAGATCTCGGACAACGTTGTGTACTACTCCCTTCACAGAACAGTGCAAACTCTAACCAGAATAGAAAGAAGAGTGGGAGGCCCCGGTGCACAACTGAGCAAGAGGACAAGTACATTAGTGTCTAGTTTGAGAAACAGACGCCTCACAGGTCCTCAATTGGCAGCTTCATTAAATAGTACCCGCAAAACACCAGTCTCAACATCAACAGTGAAGAGGCGACTCCGGGATGCTGGCCTTAAAGGCAGAGTTCCTCTGTCCAGTGTCTGTGTTCTTTTGCCCATCTTAATGTATACTTTTTTTTGGCCAGTCTGAGATATGGCTTTTTATTTGCAATTCTGCTTTTCTTTAAAAAACAAGGACCTTTCTAAGTGACCCCAAACTTTTGAACGGTAGTGTATATAATGTTGTAATGCAGTTGAGTTATGTTTCAGTTGTGTTATGTTTCAGTTGTGTTATGTTTCAGTTGTGTTATGTTTCAGTTGTGTTATTTTTCAGTTATGTTATGTTTCAGTTGTGTTATGTTTCAGTTGTGTTATGTTATGTTTCAGTTGTGTTATGTTTCAGTTGTGTTATGTTATGTTTCAGTTGTGTTATGTTTCAGTTGTGTTATGTTTCAGTTGTGTTATGTTATGTTATGTTTCAGTTGTGTTATGTTTCAGTTGTGTTATGTTTCAGTTGTGTTATGTTATGTTTCAGTTGTGTTATGTTTCAGTGGTGGTTGAGTTTTAAGGTGTTATTTTACAGCTGCTCTGTTATTGCGCCACCCTCCCTCCTCTCCTCACCGGCTTCCAGGACAGCGATAGCGAGATGTTTAGCTGCATTCAACATGAAAGACTGCCTCTCTCTGCTGCCATATGACTTGAAAAAGCGGCCACCAGTTTGTTTTCAAGAGGGGAGGAAATTGAACACAACCGCCATTTGAAGTGTGGATTGAGAGACTGGTTTCTGAAGTGAATGAACTGACGACAAAATCCGGCGAGGAGAGCTTTCCCCATGTCATGAAAACCATTGGGCTCTTTAAAGCTTCCTATGTCACAGTTGCAGAGAAGAAAATATATACGGGTGTTTTTAAAGGTCTATGTTGGAGGAGAGGTTACACGTCCTCTGCACTACCAACAAAGGACCATAACCTTCACCAGTGGAGAGAAAGGTTCCCTGATGTTAAGCCACAAACTAAAACTGAGAACTCTGGTTGTGCCAGAGACTCTGACCTTCCTTCAGCAAACCTTTATATCGCTTTCTTTCTCTCTGACTCGACTCTAAGTGTTGAACAGTCTTGAACAAAGAGCTACGATGCCCCACACTCTGCTGGCCTGGTCAGACAGAAAGCTCAAGATTTCATATTGAGAAGCCCAAAGACAGGCTAAATGTCAATGCTACCCAAGGTTAAAATGACCATGCACTGTCAGTGTGTGAGTATTGTTTTTAATGCGATTGATTGCTAGAAAAATACATATATTAAAAACTCCCTGTAAAAACATTTTAATTGAGTCCTGTTGTGTCAATACATTATTTTGCTGTTTTAGTCATTGTCTTCAAATTAATTTATGCATTCAAACTACCTTTAGAAACATAATGTCTGTGTTTTGTGTGTGCTTCAGTACGGATATGTCTGTGTTTTGTGTGTGCTTCAGTACGGATATGTCTGTGTTTTGTGTGTGCTTCAGTACGGATATGTCTGTGTTTTGTGTGTGCTTCAGTACGGATATGTCTGTGTTTTGTGTGTGCTTCAGTACGGATATGTCTGTGTTTTGTGTGTGCTTCAGTACGGATATGTCTGTGTTTTGTGTGTGCTTCAGTACGGATATGTCTGTGTTTTGTGTGTGCTTCAGTACGGATATGTCTGTGTTTTGTGTGTGCTTCAGTACGGATATGTCTGTGTTTTGTGTGTGCTTCAGTACGGATATGTCTGTGTTTTGTGTGTGCTTCAGTACGGATATGTCTGTGTTTTGTGTGTGCTTCAGTACGGATATGTCTGTGCATGTTTAAATGATGGGAGTGAGGTCAGAGTAATCATGGGTAAAGCTCCCCAAAGAAAACAGAAAGCCTCAACCATCAAATTAGAGGAGCAACTCTTTGACTATAAAGGCTCCCCTGGAATAAAGATGGCATGGACTCTCACTTCAAATATTAATCAAATGAAGCTCTTTCAGAACTGGCATTTCTCTCCTGGAGAAGACAAACTACTCTCCTGTCACGTTAATGAATGCGAGAGGCAAGTAGTGACAAAGAGGTGGCCTTTAAACCAGGCCATATACTGTAACTTAAAATGGCTGTATTACGCTTAGCCCAAATCTAAGCCGAAGGGTTTGATATTATGAATCAAACTCATCATTTTTGGGAAGGAAGAAAGTTAGAAAGGAATAAATAAATAAATGTGTCCCGTGCTAAAAAGAGAAAGAAAGAAAAACACAGACTGAACTAAAGGGAAAAAGAAAGAATGAGAAAAAGAACTGCTCATTTGTTTTTACTGTGTTCTGGGCTACAAGTCCATATTCTGATGTGTTGAAGATGTATTTTAGTCTTTGTTTAATTGCTACCAATACTTGTTAACATCTCCCTTTCTTTCCTCTAGCAGATCGTGCATGTGCTTCATCTGTTCCGAGGGACAGGAGAGACCCCATTTTAGATATATCTGAACAGCTCTGAACGTCACTGAATGGCACACTCCAAAGGTTGGATGTGCTTCTGCTCTTTCTGTCTTATATGCTACGCTGGCATTTAACTTCACACGTGCTAGCAGAACGCACTCTTAGGTTATGGTCGTTGTAATGCGTGTGTATATTTGTACACTGGCAGCCACTCCTGATTATATCAATTTTCATCAAGAAAAGGAAATGTAAAAAATACTGTATATCTCTCTGTGCGCGTATGTGTGTGTGTGCGTCTGTGTGTGTCTGTGTGTGTGTCTGTGTGCATGCGTGTGCACATTATCATCAACAATGTACACAATAAAGGCAATTAAATTTCAAGTCTAAATGATGTTAATTTGAAGTGTCCTCTTCAAATAATGATGTTACATAGATACACCTCTGCAGTGTCTTACTGGGCATGAACATAATTTCACCCTGAAATGGACCTGCGATGACTTATGCCCCACAGTAGGGAAGTTAACAAGATACCTGCTAATGATCCACAATACAGTATATTTTCTGCTTCTTCAAAATCTGTTGCAATTTCTGTATTATTCTGTTGCATTATATTACAAATCTTGCTTATAAATGTAGAGAACCGTGTGTTCCTACTGAAAATACATTACATCCTGTTTCATCTTGTGCTTTTTTATCTGCTCAATACTGTCATAGGCTCTTGTACTTTCATAAGAGACAACTCGATTATGTTTGCAAGATTTCTCTTTGTGACCTCTCAATACGTACGACACACGATCAGGACCTTAAAGTCTACATCAGTCTCTCAAAGCACAGGCGTCCATTGTTGTATTGTGAGGAAACCACAACAACTAGAGAACAGGTTTGATAGTCTCCATTCATCCTGCCTCAATCCCTGTAGAATCAATACTGCAAACTCCATCACTGCCTTAAGCTAGACCATGCTATACCTGTGCATCTGATAGGATCGCCAGCTACCTCTAAGACCCGTCTAGTTATTACTGTCAATTATCCCGACAATGCACCAGTAAACCACGTCGGTTGCAACAGTAAAATAAATAACGGACACCTTTAACATAGCCCTCAAGTCAGTTTTAGAATGGGAAACTAGCAACAGGCTAAACCCTAAACCTAATCTGGATCTATTATTGAATAATGTGACTTTTGAGCACGTGGAAGAGACGAAACTGTTGGGTGTCACCAAGCTATCATGGTGAAAACATATAGCTTTAATATTGCAGATAGATTGTGGCTTCTATTTTTATTTATTTCACCTTTATTTAACCAGGTAGGCTAGTTGAGAACAAGTTCTCATTTGCAACTGCGACCTGGCCAAGATAAAGCATAGCAATTCGACGCATACAGAGTTACACATGGAATAAACAAAACATACAGTCAATAATACAGTAGAAAAATAAGTCTATATACAATGTGAGCAAATGAGGTGAGATAAGGGCGGTAAAGGCAAAAAAAAGGCCATGGTGGCAAAGTAAATACAATATAGCAAGTAAAACACTGGAATGGTAGATTTGCAGTGGAAGAATGTGCGAAGTAGAAATGGAAATAATGGGGTGCAAAGGAGCAAAATAAATAAATACAGTAGGGGAAGCGGTAGTTGTTTGGGCTAAATTATAGATGGGCTATATACAGGTGCAGTAATCTGTGAGCTGCTCTGACAGCTGGTGCTTAAAGCTAGTGAGGGAGATAAGTGTTTCCAGCTTCAGAGATTTTTGCCGTTCGTTCCAGTCATTGGCAGCAGAGAAATGGAACTATCAATGTAATTTCTGCATAATTTACAATCCCCCATATATTATTTTGTAAATATATATATAAAATATAGTCAATGGTTACTAAAATGGGAAGAGGTCTGTCTAAGATAAGCCGTTGCTCTGCTTTCTTGATATCTCAGTCAACCAGACAGGTCCTACAGGCCCTAGTTTTGTTTCAGCTGGATGACTGTCCAATTGTGTGGTCAGGTGCAGCAAAGAAGTACATAGGCTGATTTCAGTTGGTCCAAAACAGAGCAGCGCGTGTCGCACACTGAAGGTGAATGTCAGTAACATGCATGTAAATCTCTCCTGGCTCAATGTTGAGGAGAGATTGACTGCATCACTGTTGGTCTTCGTGCGAGGTGTTGATGTGTTGAAGATACTTAACTGTCTGTTCAAGCAATTGGCACACAGTTAGGACACTCATTGGTATCACACAAGACATGCAACCAGGGGTCTCTTCACAGTCCCCCAGATCCAGAACTGAGGCTGAGAATCACACAGTATTAACACACAGAGCGTGGAAAACACACAGGGATACGTGAGAATGCTGTTAATTTACTATAGCTCAGCATTCAACACCATAGTGCCCTCAAAGCTCATCACTAATTTAAGGACCCTGGGACTAAACACCTCCCTCTGCAACTGGATCCTGGACGTCCTGATGGGCCACCCCCAGGTGGTAAGGGTAGGCAACAATACATCTGCCACGCTGATCCTCAACATGGGGGCCCCTCAGGGGTGCGTGCTTAGTCCCCTCCTGTACTCCCAGTTCACCCATGACTGCGTGGCCAAGCACGACTCCAACACCATCATTAAGTTTGCCGAACAGACAACAGTGGTAGGGCTGATCACCGACAATGGTGTTACAGCCTATAGGGAGGAGGTCAGCGACCTGGCAGTGTGGTGCCAGGACAACAACCTCTCCCTCAACGTCATCAAGACAAAGGAGATAACTGTGGACTACAGGAAAAGGAGGACCGAGCACGCCCCCATTCTCATCGATGGGGCTGCAGTGTAGCAGGTTGAGCGCTTCAAGTTCCTTGGTGTCCACATCAACAAACTATCATGGTCCAAACACACCAAGACAGTCGTGAAGAGGGCACGACAATGCCTATTCCCCCTCAGGAGACTGAAAAGATTTGGCATGGGTCCTCAGATCCTCAAAAAGTTATACAGCTGCACCATCGAGAGCATCCTGACTGGTTTCATCACCGCCTGGTATGGCAACTGCTCGGCCTCCGACCACAAGGTGCTACAGAGGGTAGTACGTACTGCCCAGAACATCACTGGGGCCAAGCTTCCTGTCATCCGGGACCTCTATAGCAGGCGGTGTCAGAGGGAGGCCCTAAAAATGTTTTTTTTACGCTGCTGCTTGCCGTCATTGTTAATAAGAATTTGTTCTTAACTGACTTGCCTAGTTAAATAAAGGTTCAAAAAATGTAATAAAAAATAAAGATATTAAATAGAGACATGACTAAATGGAACTCTCTGCCACCCCAGGTAACTCAAGCTAGCAATAAAAATATATACAAAAATAGATAAAAGAATACCGTATGGCACGACAGGGACTGTGAAGAGAGACAGACGTTTTTATGCATTTTGTATTGTATTTTGCATTGTATTACGTATTGTATTATGTATGTGATACGTGGTTGGGATACGACTGTGATATGTGGTTGTCTCACCTTGCTTTCTTAAGATGAATGCTCTAGCTGTGGGTCACTCTGGATGGGAGCACCAGCTGAATAGTTCCATTGTAATGTAAATGTATATTTATGTATTTATTATATTATGTATTTCTTATTGTGTTGTTATATGTTTTGACCACAGGAAGAGTAGCCTCAATAGCAGCTAATGGGGAAACTAACACTAAATCCGGAGATGGGTCAAATGTTACATGATCGTTTCAAAAGGTTGACTAAATGTTTTTTTGCGTGACCTCTGGTCACCAGAACAGCAAAAAAGAGGCTGTAATCACACTTTGGGTTTGTTTACCAAACCAAACACACACAAAAGACAATTGGAGTGATTGGACCCACTTTAATTTCCTTTCAAAAATGGCCTAAAAAAGGAACTAGAAAGTATAATGGGTGAACTAGCCCGTAAACGTGTAAATTCAGATAGCCAATGACATAGGCCCTATGCTTATCCCTTTAATTCGTAAACGTAAATATGCTTACTTCGGTTCTGACAGAGGTTTGAGGGATTGGCCAAGGAAGTGAAGTCTGCGTCAGGTGGTGTCTGGCCATCAGAGTTCTGTTTCTCTGGTCCCTCCATCTCTCAGCTGCCCGCTAGAGATCATTAATGAAGTAGCCCTCTCATTGATATTGACTGGCCTGTCAGCGGCCCTGCCTCAGCCCCTAATAGGAGCCATTGGTCTTGAGTTAAAACCCAGCACAGGTGGGGGGGGGACGAGGGCAGGGGCATGGTGTGTGTGCGTGTACATGTGTGTGTAGGAGAGGTGGGGGGTGGAGGTCAAACACGTTTTGCATTTCAAGTGCTCACCCGGCCACGGGAAATAGGAATTTTATATTGAACACGAAAATCCTTTTATGAACGTGATACAAAGGATATCCTATCTGTGAGAAGCAAAACACAGGTTAAAGATTGAAGATTGAATGTAAATGGGGTCCTGGAGTCCAATACAGCTGAGAATGTTGAATGTCTCGCAATAGAAGTATTTCTTACATGTATTTATTTTTTATACAAATAGATGGGAGACATACTTTATGTACCTTTAGTTTCTCTAAGCAATTGCAGTCCTGTCCTTTCTCCTATGCATACAGGCGTATGACCCGTGTCACAACATGTGTACACTCTTCACATCACACCTATACTGTCCTCCTACCAGGGTTGGGGAGTAACAGATTACATGTAATCCGTTACATGTAAGGGTTTACAAAAACACGTAACTGTAGTCCGTTACGTTACAAGCACAAATATTGTATTCAGATTACAGATACTTTTGAAAAAGTAGATGATTGCTTCGAGGATTACTTTTAAATTCAATAAGGATGTTTGCAAAAAATATGTTTGACACTTCTCGGTTTTCTCAATGACATTCAAATCAGCATTGAAAAAAGGTGCAAGTTTAAGTTTGTTCCACCTGAGAGAGTCTGACCACAAGTCAGAGACCACTATGATGACACACCAAATGTGTTTGATGGCTCACGGGGAAAAGAGCAGGAATGGGCTTTTGTAGGCTACAGTCCAAGCTATGTCTTCAAATGGTGTGGCTGCTGTCGGCATCAAATGATTATCCAACTTGAATAAAAGCTTTGAGGTAAGGATGACAGCAGTGGTGTAGTCTACGGCGATACTGATATCACTTATTATTGATACCTAAATAGCGCATTGATGTGAATCACACTGCTGCTGTCTCATTTAGCTATTTGCACCTTATGGATTGTGGTTGTTGTGGACGGCTGTTCACAAATCTAAATGTATATTTGAACCCCAATAATGGTTGAATTCAATAAGTTTAAGCTGCCTATCAATCATTGTTTTTGAAACCAGTAAACAGCCAGTGAAAAATGCTCTCTTGCAACAGATGCATAGTGCAGATCCCAGCCTATAGAACAACAGCTGCATAGTGCAGATCCCAGCCTATAGAACAACAGCTGCATAGTGCAGATCCCAGCCTATAGAACAACAGCTGCATAGTGCAGATCCCAGCCTATAGAACAACAGCTGCATAGTGCAGATCCCAGCCTATAGAACAACAGCTGCATAGTGCAGATCCCAGCCTATAGAACAACAGCTGCATAGTGCAGATCCCAGCCTATAGAACAACAGCTGCATAGTGCAGATCCCAGCCTATGGAACAACAGATGCATAGTGCGGATCCCAGCCTATAGAACAACAGATGCATAGTGCGGATCCCAGCCTATAGAACAACAGCTGCATAGTGCAGATCCCAGCCTATGGAATAAAAGTAGGGCTTTTATTGCTCAATCTAATTCAAGCTGATAAAAAATATAAATCCATGGGCCTAATGGACACATGTTCAAACTAACACACTTTTGATGGACTTAAAGGGGCAATCTGTAGTTGCTACATCCAAATGAATGGTATTATTATATGTATTAGAAAGCGATGGGTTAGAAGAACATAACCAACCCTACATAACCAACCCATAAAGGAAAATGTAACATCTATATATGGTCAGCTATGTAAACCTTAACATTGATTTATCCTGCAATAGATGTCATTGCTGCTCTTTTGACCCTATGATTACTCGGCTACCCAGCTGATGCCCCCTGGACTGTTTCAATAACACGGTACATCATTTTGTTTACCTGTCGGCTCCAGCCTCGAACTCAGGTCCTGTATGTACCTAACTGACCCGCTCTGCCCATTCATCGCCATTTACCCGTTGTTGTCTTAGCTCTCCTGATCAACACCTGTGATTGCTTTATGCCTCTCTCTAATGTCAATATGCCTTGTCTACTGCTGTCTTGGCTAGTTCTTATTGTTTTATTTCACTGTAGAGCCCTCAGTCCCGCTCAAAATGCCTTAGATAGCTCTTTTGTCCCACCCCACACACACGCGGTGACCTCATCTGGCTTAACTGGTGCCTCCAGAGACGAAACCTCTCTCATCATCACTCAACGCCTAGGTTTACCTCCACTGTACTCACAATCTACCATACCCCTGTCTGTACATTATACCATGAATCTTTTCTACCACGCCCAGAAATCGAATCGTTTTATTCTCTGTCCCCAATGCACCAGACAACCAGTTCTTATAGCCTTTAGCCTTTAGCCGTACCCTTATCCCACTCCTCCTCTGTTCCTCTGGTGATGTAGAGGTTAACCCAGGGCCTGTAGCCCCCAGTTCCACTCCTATTCCCCAGGCGCTATCAATTGTTGACTTCTGTAACCGTAAAAGCCTTGGTTTCATGCATGTTAACATCAGAAGCCTCCTCCCTAAGTTTGTTTTATTCACTGCTTTAGCACACTCTGCCAACCCTGATGTCCTAGCCGTGTCTGAATCCTGGCTTAGAAAGGCCACCAAAGATTCTGAAATTTCCATCCCCAACTACAACATTTTCCGCCAAGATAGAACTACCAAAGGGGGTGGAGTTGCAATCTACTGCAGAGACAGCCTGCAGAGTTTTGTCATGCTATCCAGGTCTGTGCCCAAACAGTTCGAGCTTCTACTTTTAAAAATCCACCTTTCCAGAAATCAGTCTCTCACTGTTGCCGCTTGTTATAGACCCCCCTCAGCCCCCAGCTGTGCCCTAGACACCATATGTGAATTAATTGCCCCCCATTTATCTTCAGAGTTTGTACTGTTAGGTGACCTAAACTGGGATATGCTTAACACCCCGTCTGTCCTACAATCTAAGATAGATGCCCTCAATCTCACACAAATTATCATGGAACCTATCAGGTACAACCCTAAATCCGTAACCATGGGCACCCTCATAGATATCATCCTGACCAACCTGCCCTTCAACCTGCTGTCTTCAACCAGGATCTCAGCGACCACTGCCTCATTACCTGCGTCTGCAGCTCTGCCCCACCCACAGCAATTTGCCCAAGCCTCCCCCATTTCTCCTCCACCCAAATCCAGATAGCTCATGTTCTGAAAGAGCTGCAAAATCTGGACCCCTACAAATCAGCTGGGCTAGACAATCTGGACCCTCTCTTTCTTAAATTATCTGCCGCAATTGTTGCTACCCCTATTACTAGCCTGTTCAACCTCTCTTCCGTATCGTCTGAGATCCCTAAAGATTGGAAAGCTGCCACGGGCTCTTCAAAGGGGGTGACACTCTAGACCCAAACTGTTACAGACCTATATCTATCCTACCCTATCTTTCGAAATTCTTCGAAATCCAAGTTAACAAACAGATCACAGACCATTTCGAATCCCACCGTACCTTCTCCACTATGCAATCTGGTTTCCGAGCTGGTCATGGGTGCACCTCAGCCACTCTCAAGGTATAAAACGATATCATAACCGCCATCGATAAAAGACAATACTGGGCAGCCTTCTTCATTGACCTGGCCAAGGCTTTTGACTCTGTCAATCACCGTATTCTTATCGGCAGACTCAACAGCCTTAGTTTCTCAAATGACTGCCTCGCCTGGTTCACCAACTACTTCTCAGATAGAGTTCAGTGTGTCAAATCGGAGGGCCTGTTGTACGGACCTCTGGCAGTCTCTATAGGGGTGCCACAGGGTTCAATTCTCAGGCCGACTCTTTTCTCTGTATATATCAATGATGTCGACCTTGCTGCTGGTGATTCTCTGATCCACCTCTACGCAGACAACACCATTCCGTATACTTCTGGCCCTTCTTTGGACACTGTGCTAACAAAGCTCCAGACAAGCTTCAATGCCATACAACACTCCTTCCGTGGACTCCAACTGCTCTTAAATGCAAGTAAAACTAAATGCATGCTCTTCAACCGATCGCTGCCCGCACCCGCCCGCCCGTCTAGCATCACTACTCTGGACGGTTGTGACTTAGAATATGTGGACAACTACAAATACCTAGGTGTCTGGTTAGACTGTAAAGTCTCCTTCCAGACTCACATTAAGCATCTCCAATCCAAAATGAAATATAGAATTGGCTTCCTATTTCACAACAAAGCACCCTTCACTCATGCTGCCAAACATACCCTCGTAAAACTGACTATGCTACCGATCCTTGACTTCGGCAATGTCATTTACAAAATAGCCTCCAACACTCCAACACAATACCCAACAAATTGGATGTAGTCTATCACAGTGCCATACGTTTTGTCACCAAAGCCCCATATACTACCCACCACTACGACCTGTATGCTCTCGTTGGCTGGCCCTCGCTTCATATTCGTCGCCAAACCCACTGGCTCCAGATCATCTATCAGTTTTGCTAGGTAAAGCCCCGCATTATCTCAGCTCACTGGTTATGATAACAACACCCACCCGTAGCACACGCTCCAGCAGGTATATTTCACCGGTCATCCCCAAAGCCAACTCCTCCTTTGGCCGCCTTTCCTTCCAGTTCTCTGCTGCCAATGACTGGAACCAATTGCAAAAATCACTGTAACTGGTGTCTTATATCTCCCTCAGTAACTTTAAGCATCAGCTGTCAGAGCAGCTTACCGATCATTGCACCTGTACACAGCCCTTCTGTAAATAGCCCACCCAACTACCTCATCCCTATATTGCTATTTATTTTTTGCTCATTTGCACCCCAGTATCTCTACTTGCACATTCATCTTCTGCACATCTATCACTCCAGTGTTTAATTGCTAAATTGTAATTATTTCGCCACTATGGCCTATTTATTGCCTTACCTCCCTAATCTTACTGCATTTGCACACACTGTATATAGACCTTTCTATTGTGTTATTGACGATACGTTTGTTTATCCCATGTGTAACTCTGTGTTGTTTGTGTTGCTATGCTTTGCTTTACCTTGGCCAGGTCGCAGTTGTAAATGAGAACTTGTTCTCAACTGGCCTACCTGGTTATATAAAGGTGAAATAAATAATTTAAAAAAGTATTAAATTGGTAACATACATTTTTGTCTTCTTCTAATGCCTCTTAAGGGGAAAGTAATCTAAAAGTAACTGAACAGATTACGTTACTGAGTTTGGGTTATCCAAAAGTTACGTTACTGATTACAATTTTGGACAGGTAACTTGTAACTCTAACGTATTACATTTAGAAAGTAACCTCCTCAACCCTGCCTCCTACATATTGTTAGTTGAAGGTAGTTGTGTAAAGCAATGTACCATTGGAATGGTCCTCCGCTGGCTTAAACAGGCCTGCATGTTTGTCCCAGAGAGAGAAGAGCTCAAACTGAAGCCTAGCCAGAGAGATCTGTTGTGTAACTCTATAATGACAGTTATACAGTCCTAATCACTGTAATTATCTTTGATTTACTAAAGCCTCCACACTTTTAATTGAGTGGACAAGTTTAGCTGTTTTGGACGGTGTCTGTCTACAGTTTTCAGTCTCATCTCCAGATGCTGTGTCGAAGCTGCAAAGTGGAGGACCTGCACAGGTAGCACTAGCCCTGTACGTTCTGGCGATGCAAAACTCTCTACTGCCCTACTGCCCTAACAATGGTAGATTGCTGCATGCCTTTTGTACCTTTAAAAACATGCAATGATTTAACCAAATTAGATTGTTTGAGCTATTTCATAAGCACAGCTCAACTTTCCCTTCTGATTCAGTATGTACATAACAATGTTATCAATGTATCATTCACAAATAGAATCCATACAAATATGTATACTCACTTCAGATGCTGTGAACAATTCGGGTATTAACAATTCCATATTTCATATTTACATTTCTGGGGGAATTTCTTGGCCCAATATCTCAATGCAAATGTTATGAGTTCTATTTTCTTAGGCATAAACATAGGGCGTATTATCATCAAAGATCAGACTTGTTTGACGTGCCAATCTAAATGTTGCTATAACCCCTGATGGAATACTTATTCCCTGCTTCTTTATGACTTACAAGGGGCGCAAGGTTGTCAGAGGAGAAAAGGAAATTGACAAATAAACACCATTTCATGATATAATAAAATATACAATATTATATTTATATTAGAACTTAAAGCTCAGAGCCAGGTAATAACCATCAAACAAAAACCAAGTGGGGGAACGAAAGAGTAACAGTAAAGGTTAGTTGGGTGGCCTTTATAGATCGGCTTGTCTGAGGGAGGGGGGGGGGGGGGCGAGGGGGCTGCTGAACTTCACTTTCTATTACTGGCCGACAGGGGGACGCTGCCTCAGCCGCCGATCAATAGGCTGAAGGACAAGGGTGTCAGAAAAATGGAAGACCTTTCTCTCTGCTGGCAAACGTGTCTCGGAGAGAAAGAGGAAAGGGACATAGGGGGGAGTGTCACAGAACTCAGTTCTCTCCAAGGGGGGGTCAGTGATTGAAGGGTTCCATTTTGGAGGGCCCTGTGGTCCTGATCCTGCTCTCTCAGACGTCTTCTGTCTGTGTGCGCTAGGTCTCTGTGTCTCCGTCCGAGGATTCCTTTGTTCCTCCTACTCAAGTCTCATTGGGAAATGTGGATAGGAACTTTAGCATACACTGTACTGGCTTAGCTGAGTGGTTACAGTATAAAATGCACCACCCACTTCCTCACTAAAAATACTTTTGACTCTGTGTAAAATTTGCATTTCATCCTTAAAGAAAAATTGGACCTAAAACTATATTTTTTTATCTGTTCAATTAGTCCATTGTTGACGTAGTCCCAAAAGGTTTTGCTTATCAGAAATCAAGTTTTCAAGATATGTAACTTTCAAAATACAGAATTCATCCCGGGATGATGCATTATGCATTAACATAACATAACATCTTATGATGCAAAATACATCACACAGGGATGATTTCTGTAGCACAGTTTTCCACTGAAAGGTCAGTGTAGTTGTCTGTAAAAGGTGCTTCTTATACTACTGGCTACCCTCTTAGGCTACTGGTTCTCTCTTTCCCTCTCTCCTCTCTCTCTCCCTTGTTCTTTCTGTCTCTCTCTCTCTCCCCCTCTCTCCTCTCTCTCTCCCTTGTTTTTCTGTCTCTCTTTCTCTCTCTCCCCCTGTCTCCTCTCTCTCTCCCTTGTTCTTTCTGTCTCTCTCTCTCTCCCCCTCTCTCCTCTCTCTCTCCCTTGTTCTTTCTTTCTGTCTCTCTCTCTATCTCCTCTCTCTCTCCCTTGTTCTTTCTGTCTCTATCTCTCTCCCTCTCTCCTCTCTCTATTCTTAAGTGAAAAAAGCACCACAAGCGCTGCCTTCCCTGCTATATACTGTACCTGTAAATAAAACAAAATGCAAAACAACCTGTCATATGAAGGCTTACACAAAAAAATCAACAACAATCATTTCCATAATATGTTCTATTGGATGGTGTGCGTGGTTGATAGGTGAGACCAGAGGACCCTGGTTCTAGTCAACAAAGTTCTCTGTCTGACAAGCGCTATTATGTTTATGGATATTATGAGAGGAAGGGATAAAATGCATATAATTAGCCATCCCAGCTATAATCTCATTGATTTGTCCTCACCTCTGTGGGCCAGCCTTTTACCTTCGCTTCAGCATAAAAACCACAGAGGCGTGTGTGTGTGTGTGTGTGTGTGTGTGTGTGTGTGTGTGTGTGTGTGTGTGTGTGTGTGTGTGTGTGTGTGTGTGTGTGTGTGTGTGTGTGTGTGTGTGTGTGTGTGTGTGTGTGTGTGTGTGTGTGTGTGTGTGTGTGTGTGTGTGTGTGTGTGTGTGTGTGTGTGTGTGTGTGTGTGCATGTATGACAATTTATACAATTCGGAAGGGTAATTGAGAGTGTATTATTAGTGTTTTGTTAGATAATTTCCGTCTAACACATCAAAGTTAAATAATGTACCTCTAACATATCAAAGTTAAATAATGTACCTCCAACACATCAACGTTTGCTGTTATGTGTGATTGTTTCCCTGCTTTTAACCTAAAGAACAATGCTTCTGGTCTGGCTGTGGTCCATGCTAAACTGATTCAAATGTTTATTACCACAAGTCTTTTATTAGAGGCTGTACACTCCACCCCATACAGTTAAACATAGGCAGAACATGACCTACAGCAGTGGGCACCAACCGGTCCATCTTCAAGGCATTCCTAGTCGATCACCAAACCTTTCTGTAGAAAAGCCAATGATAAAGTGTTCCCATTTTAAACCATTTCATTTGTATGAAGGGATAAACTCCGCCCACCCGGCGGACCAGGAGAGCTGTGGCTAAATCAAGTACGCCTACTGCACTGGCCAATCGGATAGCTCAAACCATTCTATAACCTCGCAAAAAGTTTGATACTAGCCTACATGAGATTTCATAACTTTTTAAATAATGACCAGAGAGAGACTGTCAAAAATACAGCAAAGAGCTGCTGTTTTATGAGTGAGTTCATGTAAATTTTATTCAGCACTGTCATCACTGTTTTTATTCAATACTTTTACAAAACATAAAACGCGCTTCTCCCTACTTCCACTCGCGCTGCAGCTGCAATGAATTAGTAGCCAAGTGTATCGATAGAACTGCGTTTTTATTAGTAGCGGCTCGTTGTCTATTTTAATATCGAGGAATAGTTCACTTTGTTAAGTCATAGGAACAACAACAATGCGATGTAACTCGAGTTTGGCCATTAGGTGGAAGATGGTGTCCCCTCTCTCTGGTCAGTCTCACTGGAAGAAAGGAGAGAGCAGGGACCGTGAGAGACAGACTCTCTGCTGCTCTCTCCTTCCTTCAAATGCAGGTACCATCAGTCCAGTAAAATAAAATAGCTAATTATTTAAATGTATGCTCAGCTGTGTGTCTCACAGGTGATACAACAACTGATCTATTTTGTTATATAGCTTGAGTTTTGAGATATAATATGGTCTGAGAAGAACAATATTGTCAGGCCAAGCAAAGCCAATATGCTGTGATAATGTATTAGGCCTACTGCACAAACCTCATGCCTACAGAACTTACACTTTTTAACAAGAAGAAAATCTTGAATAGGTTGGTGACCACTGGCTTACAGCATCCATTCCCACGCACAAACACACACACACACACACACACACACACACACACACACACACACACACACACACACACACACACACACACACACACACACACACACACACACACACACACACACACACACACACACACACACACACACACACACTAACTGCAGAACACATGCACACACATGCACACGCACACATACACGCACACACACACACACACACACACACACACACACACACACACACACACACACACACACACACACACACACACACACACACACACACACACACACACACACACACACACACACACACTAACTGCAGAACACATGCACACGCACACACACACACACACGCACGCGCGCGCACACACACAAGTATGTGCCCTTTCGTTGCAGATACATTCTAAGCACTGTAATCTCATGTGGACCGGCACATTCCTCTCTCGCCACAGCAGCACATGGTGCTCTCTAATAAACTGGTCTTGGGCAGAGGGCCAGGCTGGGGGACCGGATCAGGCCTGGCTCTGAGTGGTTAGACCAGAGCCTAACCTTCCCTTTATCCCCTGCCAGCCCAGCCATAGTGTAATGTGGCTGGGGCTGCACTTTGGGCTTTATGGGCCCTTCACTGGAACGCAGGACTTATGGAACCAGACCAGCGCTTTACAGTTCCTACTGCAATCCACTGCCGAATGTTGGTGCCCACCCTTTTGCCTGCACACACACATGCACAGTCACAAACAGAAACACACTTTCTCGCAAGTAGCCAAGTGGTTAGAGCTTTGGGCCAGTAACTGGAAAGTTGCTGGATCGAATCCCAGAGCTGACAAGGTAAAAATCTGTTGTTCTGCCCCTGAGCAAAGCAGTTAACCCACTGTATCCCGGGCTCTGAAGATGTGGATGTCGATTAAGGCAGAACCCCGCCCCTCTCTGATTCAGAGGGGTTGGGTTAAATGCGGAATACACATTTCAGTTGAATACATTCAGTTGGACAACTGACTAGGTATCCCCCTTTCTTTAAAACTATTGCATAAATCTTCACTGATAGCTCTGGAATTTACAGCTAGAACGTTAAGGCATTTACTCACCCCACCTCTTTCCTCAGTCGAACATCCCGGACTACATTGACCCTGTGTCTAAGGGATGCTGACCAACTGTTGCCCTTTCCTATCTACACACACACACACACACACACACACACACACACACACACACACACACACACACACACACACACACACACACACACACACACACACACACACACACACACACACACACACACACACACACACACACACACACACACAGCGGGCTCACAGTCTGACCCTAGGCCTCAGCCCCTTTCACCTCAACACCAACTCCTTTTCATTCACAGCCACTCCTGCCTTTCCTCCTTGTCTCCCACCCTCAGCAAGCAAATGTAGTACTTTAATTGGCATTCTCTCTTCTCCCCCTCCCCCTTCACTCCCTCTATCCCGCTCTCCTAGCTTCCGCTATAGCCACTTGTCTCCTCAGGACGCTGTGCTGCTGTCAGAGGGTCTTAATGTAGTCTTCATCTGAAGAGAAGAGGGCCCCATAAAGCAGCTCTCAGCACTGTCTACTAGCCTGTTCCTTTCTATTTGTCCCTGCCCTCCTCTGCTCCCTCCCTCCTTTCCTCCCCCTCTCTTTTTTGTTGGGATATGAATGTACTTTGATGCTTAGGAACTAGGCTCTGACATGAGCAGCCACCGCCTGCCCTTGTTAAGCCCGTAATTAGCCTGTCTTCCTTATTTATCAGGCAAGTACAAATTAGCCCCCTCTCTTACAGGCACACTGGCCATTACAAACTCTCTCTCGCTCTCTCTTTCCCTCCCTCTCTCTTTCGCTCTCTCTTTCGCTCTCTCTTTCGCTCTCTCTCTCTCTCTCTCTCTCTCTCTCTCTCTCTCTCTCTCTCTCTCTCTCTCTCTCTCTCTCTCTCTCTCTCTCTCTCTCTCTCTCTCTCTCTCTCTCTCTCTCTCTCTCTCTCTCTCTCTCTCTCTCTGTGTCTCTCTCTCTCTTTCTCTCTCTCTTTCTTTCTTTCTCTCTCTCTCTTTCTCTCTCTCTCTTTCTCTCCCTCTCTGTCTCTGTCTCTGTCTGTCTCTGTCTCTGTCTGTCTCTGTCTCTCTCTCTCTCTCTCTCTCTCTCTCTCTCTCTCTCTCTCTCTCTCTCTCTCTCTCTCTTTCTCTTTCTCCCTCGCTGTCTCTCTCTCTCTCTGTTAATCTCAGTGTGTGCGTATGTGTGTGCATATGTGTGTGGCCTTGCCTGTGCTTGAGTTTAAAGCAGGGTCGTGGGGATGTGAGACGGCGCACAAAGGCCAGGGAAGCGCTGCTCTGACACTCAGGCAGTACTGGGACAGCTAAAGAATAGCCAGGCCCCCAGATGAATAGCTGTCATTAGGGAATATACAGAACTGCACAGCAAGGAGGAGGGAGAAAGGGGTCGATGGAAGGAAGGATTGGAGAAAGGGAAGTGAGGAAAGATGAAAAAGAACAAGATTAGAACCAGAAAATTAAACAGATTTAAACTCAAGAAGGTTATAATCCCAACAACAAACGTGGCATGATGATGATGTTGATGACGATGCCAATGATGATGGTAATGAAGATAACAATGATTGTAGTACTGATAGAAATAGCCAATGAATTAGACTATAAATTAAACTATTACTATCCAATAATGCTTTTCAATGCTAATAGTAAATACTATAATACTACTGTCCATAAAGTACTAGCTAGCTACAGTAAGGGTGATGCAAGTGGAGGTTTGATACGGTCTCCAACTTGCCCTTTTACATTCAGTAAGCTGACTCATAAATAGGCTGTGTTGCTTAATGTAATGATAAACTAGAGATTAAGGTTCTGATGAGTTGATCTTCTCTCTCTCTCTCTCTCTCTCTCTCTCTCTCTCTCTCTCTCTCTCTCTCTCTCTCTCTCTCTCTCTCTCTCTCTCTCTCTCTCTCTCTCTCTCTCTCTGTATGTTTAGAGTGAGAGCTGAACCATAAATACTAGGGGAGAATGTCTTTCTCGGCCTCTTCATGTGCTCCTCGCTGGCATACCATAATACCATAATAACAAGGATAAAGACAAATTATAAATTTGCTGTGTGTTTGTGGTCACAATCTTTGTGCAAAGGAGAGCACGTGGGTACATAATGGAGATATATATCTCTCTCTCACTTATTTACCCTCTCTTTCCGTTCTTCATTCTCTCTGCTTCCACTTTCATCTTTTTATTTAGAAAAATGGCTGCCATATTAAACCCTGACCTCCCCCCACCCCACCAAGAAAGACACATGCACGCACACTCACACACACACGTACATGCACATTTACATGTACAGTCACACACATGCACGCACGCACACACGCACAGTCTCTCACTCTCTCCCTCTCTTTCTCCCACACACCGTCCTCGAACTGCAATGTCTTCTTTAGGCAGAACAAAAACGCATTTCCCTGCAGAAAACAGGAGTGCCTCATTCAGGTGGGTACCCCCTCACCCCCCTCCTCCCTCCTCACCCCATGTGCCCCCTAAGTGCCTCTGTCTTAATAGGGATGTAAATAAGTTCAGACAGTTGTAGACCTTTGTCTGGCGGTCCCCTCTGGAGAGGCATCATGAGGGTCTGTCTTTGTCCACATTTCCTTCTCCTGCCACGGGATGGAAAGAGTTTTCAGCCTTTCAGACCATCCACCCAGGGCCGGCTTAATGTAGGGGCTTACAGAGGCTGAAGCCCCTGGGCCCAGGCCCGTAGGGGGCCCAAGAGGCAAAAAAAGGGACATTTATACAGTATATATTATATATGTAGAAGACAGTGCCATCAGAAAATATTAACACCCCTTGACTTTTCAACATTTTCTTGTATTATAGCCTGAATTGAAAATGGATTAAATTTAGATTTTTTTTACACACAGTACCCCATATTGCCAAAGTGGAATTATGTTTTTAGACATTTTTCAAATTAATTAGAAATGAAAAGCTGAAATGTCTTGAGTCAATAAGTATTCAACCCCTTTGTTATGGCAAACCTAAATATGTTTAGGAGTAAAAATGTGCTTAACAACTTATTTACAACGGGGCAGTTGTAAATCATGCAGCGCCGTGTGTCACGATCACATATTTTAGAGAAACAACAAATGTCGCTACATATAAAGGTTTTATATCGGCTGAAAGCTTAAATTCTTGTTAATATAACTGCACTGTCCAATTGACAGTAGCTATTACTGCGAAAAAATGCCATGCTATTGATTGAAGAGAGCTCCTAACAACAAAACCCTTTTTTCACCGCGATAGGTGATGATGGTGAAATGTGTACTTACATTCTGAAATCTTGCTCTGATTTAAGTGTCATTGTTAGATTAAATCCTTTTCCATATCCCAAAAAGGTCCATATAGCATGCATCGATTTTGTATTTCCACTCGTTCAATTTGTAGAGAAAGGAATCTGTGAAAAATCTAACCCTAAACATTGTTTCAACCAGTCACATTACATTCATTGTCACAACTTCCACCGAAGGTGGTTCCTCTTCATGTCCGGGCGGTGCTCGGCGGTCTGCGTCGCCAGCCTACTAGCCATCACCAATCCATGTTTCCTTTTCCGTTTGTTTTGTCTTTGGTTCATTCACACCTGGTTTTCATTTGCTTTGATTTCTGTGTGTATATTTACCCCTGTTTCCCCGCTTAGGTTTGTTCAGGATTATTTTTCTTGTTGCTTGTGGAGGCTTTCCTCAGTGTATTTCGCGTGTGGGTATTATAGTAAGGTGCGTTGTGTTTTTGCGCCTTACGGGACTACTGTTAGTTCTATTTGTCTTGGGCGTTGTTTTTGGGTACTGTACTGTACCGTGTTTTTGGACTTGCTCTTATTAAAATATACGCTACACTGACATCTCTGCTCTCCTGCGTTTGATTCCTCACCTACCTTCAGTGCGTAAACGCAACATTCATATGTATTCCTCAGAGATGCTAGAATGTAACCAGACTTCACTATATCATTCGGAGTGTAGTATATTCTATAGAACACCAAATTTGGTCAGAGAGCGACGCCTTCATGGCACGCCGATGACACGGGCGGTCTTCACTTGATTGACTGTAACTTTGTCAAATAACCACCAATCAGGTTCAAACAAAGCTAGCTAGATAGCCAAAGAGCTGTGCTTTACGGGAGTGTGCGGAAATCTTGTGCGACAGATGCTAACCTTGTGCGACAGCAAGCCGTTTCCTTTCGGACAAAATTGGCAAGAATATGGATAGTTATGAAGTTATGAAAACTGGATGTTTTGCAAATGTTGATCTTACAATATGGCTACTAATACTGGAAAAGCTAAAACAAAGTCCAAGTATACAGATTTTACAATATTCTTGCAGAAAAATGTATTGTAAATGTAAATGCGTCCTTCACCATTTGTCCAAATGTACCTGAGCGACTTCACACTAAATGTCATGTAGCTTGCTCATACTTCAAGTTATCAGTCTGAAACTTTGCACATACACCCTCTTGTGGACACAATCGGATTTACAACCAGAGTGATGGCTAGACCTTTCTGTGATGGGACCTTTCTGTTGCATTTCAAAGATGGTGGTATTTTTTTAACGGTTGTTTTTTTCTTTGTATTTTCTTCTACCAAATCTATTGTGTTATATTCTCCTACAGTCAATTCACATTTCCACAAACTTCAAAGTGTGTCCTTTCAAATGGTACCAAGAATATGCATATCCTTGCTTCAAGGCCTGAGCTACATGCAGTTAGATTTGGGTATGTCATTTTAGGTGAACATTTAAAAAAAAGGGGCTATCCCCAAGAAGTCACATAATAAGTTCCATGGACTCTGTGTGGAATAATAGTGTTGAACATTAATTCTTATGTAAACTAGATATTTCTGTATTTCATTTTCAAAAAATTTGAAAAGATTCTTAAATCATGTTTTCGTGTTGTCTTTATGGGGTATTGTGTGTAGATGGGTAAGAAAAAAAGATCTGTGTTTATTTTGTGTTTTATAAACAATACAAAACATACACATACAAATGACAACATCATGCAAACATCAACTACGTCACACCTGCCCAGACCCACTAACACACACCCCCATCTCCAGCGATCGCATCGCACTTCGCCACATGGCCTGAAACTGCACCGTGTTGTTTCTCTCCATAGCCCACGCACTTTCCATATTTTAATAATAAATCATGACATTTTTCCATTGTGTTAATGATGGCTGATTGATTGTTTTCAAAGTTTTTAATGTAGGTGTTTTTCAATATGAGTGATGAGAAAATAATCGTCCAACCAATCGGGTAACTCACTACAACCTATGCCTGTCTTGAAATATGCACAGACAGATTAAAGTTAAATTTACATTCTGACAGCCAACTTTCTAACAGCGAACTTTCTAGCTACGCACACAACTTCCGGACTTTATAGCAGTCCCAGAAAGCATGTGTTATTTAGTCATTATTAGTTTTACACTTAAGACATGACTCTTCCGTTGTGAATTTTGTCTCTTGTATAATAAATTCTATACTTTATCTTATACTGGATTACAGTAAATTCTCGTTACCTGTAATTTCGTTAGTTATTTCCCGACTTTCCCTCCATTTTGTGCCAACATCAGTTATTTTTAAGTCTTGATTCTTTTTAAGTTGAATATGCTCTCTGCAAGGTTTTGTATATCTTCCCTATCATTACCTCAAGGTTGCTGTGATTCCCAAATGATTTCATATCGAAATGTTGTAATATGTACATTTTAAGATGCATGTATTTGAAACTATTGGTCAGTCAAAAGTTGGTCAGTCCAAAATTACTTTTTAATTTTGTTATGGAAATAAATGATTTGCGGTTACAAAGTCATTTCCGGTTTCTGTTGCCTTTAATTTTCCATGTGGACCAAATGATCTGTGAATTCTGAAAAGCTATCCAAGGATTGTTCCATAAGGTATAAGGTCTGAATACTTTCTGAATGCACTGTATATGATTCATTGTTTTACTGCAATCACAGGAGGACTCAGGAGCCCCCTTTCAACGACTGTAGACAGCCTGCTGCCGCCATGCTAATCATCAGATGGGGGGAGGAGATGAGGTAGGGGGCCCACATGGGTAACTGCCTTGGTTGTATAGCTGATTCAGTACCGGCGGTAGCCTTTTGGGGGCTTTAAACGAGATTTGGTTGGGATCCTTCCCACCTTGCGGTCATAATACTAGTCGCCCCCCTCTTGACGGCAATTCTGCACATTTTGCCATGGGGCGTAGAGAACAGTTTGCAGTTTTAAAACACGTTTTCTGCAAATGTACACATCTTGACATGGAGAGGAGAGTCATTTTTCAGTTTTAAAGCTAATTGCCTGCAATTCTACGTGTCCTGCGTGCCTGGTCGGTATTTGGCCATGATTGCTACAGGTTTAGATAGCTGGCTAGACTAATTTACCAATCTAAAAATTGTTAGCTGACATGGCTAATTGAGTGAATGTCAAGTGACTGACAAAACAAAAGAAAAACTGGTGATGCACAAGCAGATGTCGAAATTGCACCTTGTGTATTCTACTATTCTAACTCTCAACAGTAAGTTAAGACCCCTACTGAGTTCCAAAAAAAATCAAAGCCCCGGGGCCTATGATTTGGTAATCCGGCCCTGTCTCCACATCTGAAAAACAGCTTGTTTTCTCCCTGTTCTATGGCGATAGAACTTGCAGTTAGTGTGTGTGTGTGTGTGTGTGTGTGTCATCACCCGTTCCCTGTTTATTAATAAAGAAAGAATAATGTCTGTTTTCTCCCTGTTCTATGGCGATAGAACTTGCAGTTAGTGTGTGTGTGTGTGTCATCACCCATTCCCTGTTTATTAATAAAGAAAGAATAATGTCTGATTTCTAACTAACATGAGGTATCATTTTTTTATTATAATAATGATACCGTGCTTTGTGGATGATATAGTACACAGTGCATGAGATAGTTGTCATCACCAATTATGTTAGTGAAACATTGTAGGACTAATTGCAGGGGTCGGCTTGCCAAATGCAGATGAACAGTTTCAGATTCATAATTCAAGGCAATTTGGGCTGGATCGATGGAGGTGTGAAACAATTAAATAATGCAATAAACAACGATTGTATCTAAAAACACAAAGTAATCACACATAATCATGACAGTTGCTGTATTTAGTGGACACACAGGGTCCAGAACGATGCGGCAGCAGCTTTTTGGTATAATGATCAGTGTCATAAGGTTCATTCAGCAGCATTAGCCCTATTCCCCCAATGATTGAGCGCACACACACACACACACACCACATTGGTTGGTCCAGCTTGGCACTAGCACCCTGCGGAATGTGTTAGTGTGTTGGTTGTTGAGGGCAGAGGGACATGCTGCTTTAAATGCACTAATAATAGTTTATTATTGTTGGATCCACAGGGTAGCACTTCATGGAAATGACTGTATTTGCAATGGAATGGAAATAAAGTGTGAATAGAAAATGTGCTTTTTGGATTTTCAGCCTCTGTGTCCACCTTGCTGTTTTACAGTGTGCAGCAATGGTAGTGTACCTTTGGAAACAAAAAAGGTTTTATACCCGTATGGTGGACAACAATGCTTTTTACTCACAAACACAAATCCACTCTGTACACATGGCTTTTTTCCATGGAAATAGTAGGTATCTCAAAAAGGGTTAGTCTGTGGATGTAACGTTGTCCAAAACAATGAAACATTAACCAACTAGTTAAGCATTTACAAATGACAGTACTGACAGATATTCAAACAGGTCAATACATATATGAGGAGTCCCTGGCTTGCGTCAACACTTTTTCTTGTCTCTGAGTCTTGATGACTATCTAGTCAGTTTGATTTAGGCAAGAGAGAAAACATGCTGCAATGGTGCTTGGAAGCATAAGCGGAACTTGGTGAACCTCTGCATATCTCTGTGCACTTAAATGACAAGCGTTGTTAAGTTCACTGACCTCATTGTGAGGAGATCTCTGAAGAAAAATGTTCAGACTCTGAGGATTCCATTCCAAATCCAAACCCTAGTGGTTTTGGCCCAGGAGATGTGTGTCTTTCTGTCTGTCTGGGGTGTCTGCAGGAGGATCCAGGTCATGGCCCAGAAAGGAGACTCTGACAGACTTCTGGACTAACCTGGCCCAACCAAGGCTGGCCTCAGTGAAACCCATTAGACCACATTGGAACTCTGTGGACTGCACCAGACTGCTTCAGACTACCTCGGACTACCATAGACTTCACCACACTACCTCAGCTCTATGGGGAAAAATGCAACGCCCATTGTGTGTGACTGGGAGAGAGGGAGAGAGAGACAGAAAAAAAGTGAGAGAGAGAGAGGGAAAGAGATGATCGAGAACGGTGGGATGGACAAAGAGAGAAAGATAGATGGAGAAAAAAAGAAAAGGAGGAGGAGAAAGATAGGTAGATGGGGGGACAGAGAAGTGGAGGCCGGCAGGCGGGTGGGGGGATACAGCCATTGCATGAAGAGCGACGCTAGGCAGCCAGCGGAACTGTAATTAATGAACAAGTTTCTCATGATTAACTTTTATTAAGCGATACTCCTGAGTCCGCCAGCCGCCAGGTAATGAACGCGTCCTGGATAGAAGGACAGAGGAGACAGCACTCTCCATTCACCGCCCGTAAAACTGCCCCACACACACCCATAAAACACACTACTGTATAAGGCCTATAGATGTGTCATACCTGCTAATGAAGGAATATCGTTCACCACTGTATGTGTAAACATTAGTATGCAGCCAGGAACTTCTTGAAGATTATATGCTGTAAGGTTTTTTGTATCCTGAATAAATAAGTATGACCACAACCAGCTAGACCAGACATGGCGTTTCCAAACCATGTCTTCCAAACATGTTTCCAAAAACGAGCATTTTATAATAATGAAAAGAAAGAAGGCTATATTATTTGCCTAGAAGTAAAACATTTTTTTTTAAAAAGGTAATAGTGAGAAAAATGTCAACGGTAAAGACATGTTGTAAGATTTTTGCATCTCAACCCTGACTTGATTTGAAACTACACTTTTCAACTCCTTTACAAAACATTTAATGACTGCGGCCATAGAAGCCAAAAGCTCTTCTCGTCCAGGCTCAAACCCACCAGGACGCATGGCTTTTCGGAATAATACAATCACATTTCAAAATTGAGGCTTACCAAATATAATAAACATAAATCCTGCCTGCTAATACCTTGCGGAACACCTTAAGCATACAGCATAAAGCAGGTATGGTCTTTTTTACGCTTGCACTTCATAAAGTAGCATTAGCAGTTAGCGAGGGGGCTTGGAGTCTCATCTGGGTGGGTTTAGGCCCTGTGTGTTAGCTAGCATGTCGGCTAGCCAGCATTATTAGAATGACATCTGCTTTACACTTCCTGCACTCCAGTGCATACAATACCATGACAACCACCCTCTCTCTCTCCAGCAGTACTCCAAGTCCGTCTGAAGACTCCTCACTCTACAATGTGCTGGGGACTGGCTACTCACCTCACACAGGAAGACAGAGATATTGGGGGGTAAAAATGGAGAGAGAAGGAAGGTAAAGAAATAGAAAGAGAGATAGTGAGAGAGAAGGAAAGGGAGAGAGAGAGAGGTCTAAATCTACCTGAAATTCTGTCTCTCTCTATGTGGCTGTTCCAGTCTTTCTATCACATGACCTCTCTATCCGTCTGTCTGTCGTTCCGTCCTCCTCTCTTGCATATACACAGAGCTCCTCTGTATAACAATATGACAATGTGGTAGACCAAGCATACTGAGCATTACAGGAGCCTAACGGGAGAACCCGTTATCCAGAACCACTGAGGGGATGAGGGAGGGAGGGTGGAGGGCTGCATGCAGATATCACTATTGCATCAGCCGCTGTGCCCCAAAAAAATCACATCAGAGAGCAGAGACTGCTATCTGACAGCGTTCACATGAATCTGAATATGGACACTAACACTCTGTCTGATTAACGTCAATGTACATTGTGTATTTCCAAGTATACCGTCTATCTATTTTGACATCAATGACAGACTGGAATGCAATGGTGATATAATCTATTGCTTCCATACCTTTACGGACATTGGGTGGTTAAGCTTTAGATTGCTGTCATACCTGGATATCTTCCATGCCGTTCCTATTTCTATTTCTGAATACCTATGTACTGGAGGCACAATGGTACTGGACTTCTGATGGATCAAAGCACAACCTCCATGGTTTTGTATGACACTAGTGGAAATTGAAAACCACACCATACATATTGCATTCCACAATGAATGGTGCACTGCTGCCGTATGCGCAGGATGCACAAGCTAAAATCGTATTTCTCATTGATGGGT
>NC_092117.1:16463299-16470799 GCF_045679555.1 Salvelinus alpinus
GTGTTTCCGTCCGGCTGACTGGCCTGCTGGGTAATTACACTGTTGGCTGGGTTCAGAGGTATCACTCAGTGTGTGAGGGGCAGGGGCAGGGGCAGGGGCAGGGGCAGGGGCAGGGGCAGGTTCACGGACAGAACACCCAGGTGTGCATTGTAATACCCCCACCCTGCCTCCCCCCTCTGTACAATGGCTTAAACATCTCTGCCCTGCAGGCCAATCCCAAGATGCAATAGTCCGTCCTCTGTGTGTAATTGTATTTACACACAATATTGCATGCACTTGAAGTCCCATGGTAATTGGTGTTGCATGTAATTCCGATTACAAAAAAAATGTAACTCTAATCAGGTACGTTACCAGCTAAAATAATGTAATCAGATTACAGAGACATTACTTTTGAAAAACTACATGATTACTTCTTGGATTACTTTTACATTCAGAAAGGATGTTTGCAAAAAAATACATTATGAGACCTTTCTATTTTTTCAATTTAGCATTGAAAAATGCCGCAAGTTTAAGTTTGTTCCACCTGAGTGAGTCTGACCACCAGTCAGAGACCACTGTGATGACACACCAAATGTGTTTGATGGATCCTTTTCATCTTATTCTGATGCCTCTTAAGGGGAAAGTATTTTAAAAGTAACTAAAAGTAATCAGATTACGTTACTGAGTTCGGGTAATCCAAAAGTTACATTACTGAATACAATTTTGGACAGCTAGCTAGTAATTGTAAAAGATTACATTTAGAATGTTACCCACCCAACCCTGTTCAAACCTGATTCTTGTGTGTTGTCAGACAAGTAAGATACTGCGGGGGACGTACTTATGCATTTTCTTTTGTATTATAATGGCCATCTAATCATAATAGCTTCTTGGCTTAGATGAAACTGGAATGAATTGCAACCTGATCAACATCATTTTAAAAAAAAAGTTTTGTTTTCAAAGGAGAATTTTTTAGGAAAAGCTGTTATTTTAGAAAAACACAAGACAGCAGACACAGGCGTATACTAGAGGAGCTAGACACCAAATTGAGTTTAGGGATTGTAAGCAAATGTAGAGGAGCAGTGGGTTTGTTTGACGGCTGGTACCGAGGGATGGAGATGGAATCTGCTAGGTGGCCCAGGCATTGTGAAGAGGCTACAGATGAAAGCAGAGGAGAGGAGTGTAAACTCCAGACAGATGGCAGAAGTACAGTAAAAGGGGGATGAGGTAGGGATGACAGGAGCGAGAGAAAACAAGAAGAAAGAAGAAAAAAAACAGGGGAGAAAATCCAGGAATGTGACCTGCCGGAGAACATTTTTTTTTGCGTTGTTGTTTTCATTATCTGGCTTCTGTCATTTCATAAACTTTGTATCTTTGAAATGAAGGAGAGAAAATAAAAGCAATAGAGGAAAAAGCAGAGGGAAAAAAACGGTGAAATTAATCTTTTGTGCCTGGCCTGATGGAGGTGCGACATGCTCAGACAAAATCCGGACCAGGAGAAGCTGCTGTGATTGATGAATAAAGTAAAGGTGTCAGAAGTGTATTATGCAAATTAGCGGAGGCAGAGACCATTTCGGGAGCAAAAGAGAGAGCGGACGGACGCGTGTGCGTGTCACGGGGGGCGATCGTCCCCCAAGCGCCGGCACCGTGCCATCTTTCATCTCGGCAGACAACCTCGGCTCGGCCGGCAATCTCAGCTGTCGGTACGGCTCTATGACACTATACTATGAGCCGGAGAGAGAGAGAGAAAGAGAGGGAGGGGGATAGAGAGAAAGGAGATGGAGAGAAGAGCAGGGTTTTGAATGAATACAGTCATGCTGATTGACCAGTACATAGTATACAGTTACAGCCAGCACACTGTTCACATTCACACAGGGGAATACTGCTAGTTCACTTGTTGGAGTCATAAAAACAATTGTAAAAAAAAACTCACTTTCTTATTCCCACTGACAATACATTATACAGGCCTAGGATTGGAGATTGAGCTGTTGTGTGATGTGATGGTGTGTATTGTGGCAGTGTATGTTTTATGGTGCAATTACCTGTGTAGTGTGTGTTGTGTTAGTGTATCTGTGTGTTGTGGCAAGTGACATTATGAGGATTATTGTCTATTCACATTAGTGTTCGGTAGTGTGTGGGAACCCTCTTCACCTCTTCAGCGCCACATTTTTCTCCAATAACACTTACACATTACACCATAAGCCAGTGTTGGGCCTGTAAACTCACAGCATCATTAAAGATGCGCTATGAAGAAATCGCTCCGCCATTTCCTGGTTGCTAAAATTCTAATAGTTTGCCTAATTTCAGTTTATGTGACAAAACAAGCAAGAGAAATAGCTCACATAGAACAAATCTACCACTTCTTAGACTTGCTTTCAATGAGAATGACGTATCTTTAACACACATTTCTATGTGAATGGTCAGGTCGCCCAAAAAGTTACATATCGTAGCTTTAAGCTTCACACAAACACACACACGCACAAACGCACAAACGCACAAACGCATGCACACACGCGCGCACACACACACACACACACACACACACACACACACACACACACACACACACACACACACACACACACACACACACACACACACACACACACACACACACACACACACACACACACACACACACACACACACACACACACACACACACAGCTGGCAGAGATGGCCATGGTTCACCCACCCCAGGACCTCACCAGCAGCTTTCCACTTCAGTCAAACGCTCACACCGACATTGCTTTTAATAGGATGACAAAAACAATCGATCACGTATGCACCAACACAGAACAATATAAAGAGGTTAAGGGAAATTGATGACATCGTCTGCTTTAATTCGGCACCGAACTGCGGTCCTGGGTGATTGAAATAGACAAAGATGTATAGGGTTACCTTGTTGAGGAGGATGCGTTAATTGCTAGCACTTGTCATTTCTCCTCAGCTTTGTCTCAGTCACAGAGGCTAACTAGCCAGCTCTTCCCTATTCAGTTTGTTTGTTCAGCGGACAGGCTGCTGAAGAAGCTATTTTCATCAAGCAGCTCGTTATTAACGGGTTCATAAGTAAGCCGGCCCTGCTATTTCTCCGTGTTAGTGTTTATTATGAGTCCACAAAGAGCTAGGCCTGTCTCTAATGAATGAAAGAGCCCTGTGTAATTGAGCCTTATTAGGCCCCAATAGAGTACCGGTGGCAGAGATATTAGAGAGAGAGAGAGGAAGAGATAGAGAGGGAAGGAGTAGGAGAAGAGAGAGAAAGAAAGAGAGAGAGAGAGACAGACAGAGAGACTGAAATATATAGAGGTACAGTATAGAGGGATAAAAGAGAAAGAGAGGGAGGGAGAGAGTGGATGCACGTAAAAGAGTACAGTGAGATTGGGAATAAAGGGTAAAGAGAGAGGGACATAGAGAGAGGGAGAGAGGCTGGCATTGTCAAACTCGTTCCGCTTCTGTGCCTCTGTTTATTAATTTCGTCACTGAGGCACATGGCAGAGTAATTTCAGATCCCTTCCACTACAGTGGTTTACATATTTACACTGTAAGTATGAATGACAGTTAAAACTGTGCTGATGCCATATCATACAGACTCGTAAACATTGGTGAGCACTTCAGCTGGCGTCATCTTAAAGGACGGCTGGTAAGCTAGCGGTTAGAGTGTTGGGCAAGTAACCAAAAAGTCTCTGATTCGAATACCGGAGCTGACAAGGTGAAAATCAGTCGATGTGCCCTTGAGCAAAGCACTCCAGGGGCGCTGTACTACTATGGCTGACCCTGTAAAACAACACATTTCCCTGCACCTATCTGACAATAAAACAGCAAAAAAATAACAAATTCAATAAAGGCACTCTGTCCAGGAAATCAAAATTAGACTACAAGCCTGTAAAGTATTAGAGGCGAGTAGCCACAAACTGCGGACCGTTGTCAGTTACAATGGGTACCGGATTTCCAAGACAAGGAATATACAGTATGACATTATTCCAGCACCACAAGCAAAGCATTTTAAAATATATACTGTAGTTGAATTTAACTATGGCTCCATCCTATAGTTTACTTTCATGAAATCAATCAATAATGTATTTAACCTGGTTAAAATTTAGGAATTCAAATGAAGGGGTATGGTCCTATCCTTTTATACCCTCTACAGATGTATGATCTTAATTTGATCCCCATGTTGCAGGAGAACTTTCGTGCAATGCAAGAAATGTAAAACTTGTTGTGTATTTGATGTTTAAAAAGGCTTCTGAAGTTTGTAATTTCAGACTTGATTTCCCCTTATGAAAAACGCATCAACCCCTACAAAAATGTCCATTAATTATAATCCACATAATAATTCACATTTCCTGTTGCTGCAGGATTATTCTCCTGCTGTAGCAAACTGGCTCAAATTAAGATCCTACATCTGTATGTCCACCTTACGCTTCTCTATAACCTTCTATGTCTCTTCACTATGACAACCAGAGGTCGTTGCTATCCTCAAGATCCTTGGCCCCGCCTCTCTCTGTGTTTTCTCTCTCTTCAGGGTGTTCCAAATGGCTGAGGTAGTCAAATTCACCCACCTGGCTATTTTTCAAGTGAGACATCTCTTTATTCAGCCTAGAAAAAGCCTCAAACACACACCCTCCTCGCTTCTCCTCACTCCCTTCTTTCTCTCAGCCTCCCTCTTTCCCACACCTCATTCCATCTTTCAACCCTCCCCTCCCATCTCTCCCACTCTCGCTCTCTTTTCTGGCCCGTTTTCCTCTTCTACATACATGCAGAACCGTCGTAGTGTGTTATCCCATATCGCTCTCAAGCACACGTATGTGGGCCCTCTCTCCCTTTCATGTCCCTGTGTGCGCACATTACTGCCCAGCGACAATACCTGCCATGAATTAGGACATTTACATATACACATAGGTATATATGTCACGTGCCAATCGTGTATAAGGCACTCATTGTGTGTGTGTGTGTGTGTGTGTGTGTGTGTGTGTGTGTGTGTGTGTGTGTGTGTGTGTGTGTGTGTGTGTGTGTGTGTGTGTGTGTGTGTGTGTGTGTGTGTGTGTGTGTGTGTGTGTGTGTGTGTGTGTGTGTGTGTGTGTGTGTGTGTGTGTAATCCACATGAAGTGGTGCTCCGGTGGGATCATCATTAGACAGGTTCTAGACTAATGACACAGGAAACGGACTCATACAGAGAGCTTCTCTAAAGTCATATGTCTCTCTCTTACACACACATAGGAATACACACGAACATGCACACACGGACACACACCTACAGACGCGCACACAAACACACACAGGCATGCATGCAGGCACACACACACAAACGCACACAAAGACTTACAATTCATATTTCCTGGCAGAGCAATGGAGGAGGTAGAGGATTATATCTTTCTGCTACAATGCCCTGAAACCAAATGATTCACCAATTTTGCTGATCATTAATCTGATTGATTAGATTCCATCCCATCACCAAGGCAAACTTTTTTTTCTCCCACATCAACATTACACCCACATTACCCAGCAAATGTAGACGTGGATATTGGTGCTTTTATATGATGGACTGTTTTTCTGTGTGTATTTTCCACTTTGCTTTCAACTCGTGAACTGAGTGGTATCAACAAAACAACAACAGCAAACAAAACAGATGTTTGCCCAAATGCATACGGAATTAGTCTCCTCTCATGCCACTAAAGACCTGATGAATTAGCTCAGTGGCTGATTCCTCTAGCGTTGTTGACTTTCCAGGGCACAGCCAGAGAGGAGTGAGCTGTTTAAAACACTCTACTCTCTCTCAGTTCCGTAATGGTGGGGATTAACTTGGCCTGAACTGTGGCTGGTTTAACCACAAGCGGCCATTTTGGATTCCGATGTTTGTTTTTGTTTTAACCCTCTTAGCGACGGGGTCTCGGCCCCAAGTGAACTACTCGTGGCGCCCCTCAATTGGAGCCGTAGTTACACAACGGATGAAAACATCCTAAAACTCTGTTTATGGAACAGGTGCGGTATTAGTCATATGCAAATTATTTTTGCTACTTCCAAATGTTAATTTTTGTAAGATAGAGGCTTACTGATATTGAACACATCGCACCACACAACCAAGTGCAGCTGTCTATTATTGAGTCAATGATTTTGTGATTACAGTATCTCAATGTATGAATCTTTAGGGATGTGTGGTGAAGATGACTCCATCCATGGACTTACAGACACTGGGTTGTGTTAAGTACTCAAGGCCTAAACAACCTAACATCAAAGCTTAAGACTGCAAAGGTTATATACACGTATCATTCTTTGAGGTATAAAGAAGATCCAATGGGGATTGTTCTAAAACAGACACAATGCTTTCATTGGCTTTTCAGATTCATAACGCAGATGTTTTTTGTGTTACCATGATTTATTGCAGTACTATCAACCCCGCTCCCCATTTTAGGACTGGCAAATCATTATGGTGATTCGTGAAAACAAAGATGTCAAGGTATATTTCTGTCAATGTTATGTACTTTAAGAAGCTAAATTATTTGAAGTCAATAACCAGGGTTCCATCCAGCCTTTGTATGCGAGTACATGCCGGATCATTTTTTTAATGACAGGCTTGATGGAAACAGAACATTTATCTGTAAACTTAACAAATGTCGACAAAACAAAATAAGCTAGAGAAGGTGGGATCTTTTTGTGTGTCGGTGAAATTAATTATGGGAGAAAAGTCGATGGAAACGCAAACATTGATATGATAACCATCATATGGAAGTAAACTTGGAGTCATGCGATAAGATGTTATGTGGTTCTCCCACTACGACTCGGGAAAGCGTGCAGTTTATTAGGCTACAGATGAAATACGTTATGATGAACTTCACTGGGTGGTGAAAGTGCATGGTGATGAGCTTGATGCTGCTGTCCAATAAATACAGAGGGTCTTATTCTGGTGACATGATGATCGATGTGCAGCTGGCTGCCTTTTGACAAATACAAATAATCTCCCTCTTTTGTCCATAGTAATCTCATCATGTAGACTATACGCATGCGCACGTGCCAAGACCAGAGTGGGCACATTCGATATGTAACGCAACATTTTTTTGTGACAAAACCATAATTAAATGGAAACCCATTTAACTTGTATTTTTTATTTGGTACATGGGAATTTAACCACAAAAGGTATTTTATGTGCGCTATGTCATCACAGCCTTTTATCTGCAACAAGTCAATTTGATGGAAACACATCTCTGGTGGGAAAATGTGCATATTGTTTTAATGTGGATTTTCGAATATTTGTCACCAATTGGATGGAAACCTAGCTACTGACATGTAAATATTCACATTTTTGTATATTTCCTTTCTAGCTATGATAAAAGTTAGACAGCCCTGAAAGAGAGTGAGGGCAAGCCACATGAATGAATCCTTTACACCACCTTGGTTTTCAAAGTTTAGTAATTAGCAAATAATCAGGACATAGGAAACTACAAACAAACACCAGACCAATCCGGCAATGAGCCCTCTTAGTCTTTATTTTCCCTCTCTCTCTTTCTCGTTCTCCATCTCATTTATCTT
>NC_092117.1:16480799-16558299 GCF_045679555.1 Salvelinus alpinus
CTCACACACACACACACACACACACACACACACACACACACACACACACACACACACACACACACACACACACACACACACACACACACACACACACACACACACACACACACACACACACACACACACACACACACACACACACACACACACAGCAAAACATACACACACACACACAAACAAACTCACCTCATTGTCCAACCCACAGGGCCAGGGCATGGGGAGATAGAGGGTCTGGTTGGGTCACAACTGGAGATCAAGCTCTGCTTATTGTCTGGGGAAATAACTAATTCCACACTCACAATGTAACTGTATATATTAGTTAGACACACACTACGTATTTGTATATGCCTATGTACATGGGCTTACGCACGCACGCACGCACGCACGCACGCACGCACGCACGCACGCACGCACGCACGCACGCACGCACGCACGCACGCACGCACACACACACACACACACACACACACACACACACACACACACACACACACACACACACACACACACACACACCACAGTATATGGCTGCATAATGTCCTTTATCTATATGCAGTTAATGCCATAGCCACTGATAATGCAGGCAGATACCTGGCAAGCAATTACTTCTCCTCGGCTAGTTCTGCAATAAAATGCACAGGTAATAGAAAAGGGCAAAGCACATTGCCAATGAACAGAGTGAGACAACATTGCAGTGGATATAACATCTGCCTGAACTAGACTACAGATAATTCCTCCAACCCTGCTTCTCCCTCCATTGTCATTCATATGCGCTGTATGCTGTTCACACATATAAAGAAAGACAGAGACATCGTGTCTGTATGAATGTACTAAAGGTCACATCACAGTGTTCCTGACCTTACGATATCTAAAGAACTCTATTTGGGCCAGTCCAAGGCGTAGGATGTAATTCTATACAGTAGCGTTGGCTATGTTACACAAAAGCAACACAGGCGTGCCAAGGTGCAGCGAATGCTCAAGGGCCAACTCGATTAACTTTGTTAGCGAGGCTGATTTCCATGCCACAGTCGGAGGTATTGAATATGGACCCAAGGCGATTGTGCTTAGCATTCTGTCTCACACATTGCTAGTATTACAAAACCATGACACAGGGTAAAGATTGTTCATATTCTTCATTGCAGATTATCTATAGAGTTTGGTTGTGACTATAGCTTCCCCCAAGCTGAGGTTTGGCAGATATGCAAGCTAATTGTTGCTACATACATTCTGTATGTAGCATTAACATAGCATTAAGGTATTAGCATGTATTCCTTTCTCCAGGATTTTCTGCTGAACAACAGAAATGGTGGATAAAGTTAAGATATTGGCCGACAACAAGTCACCATGTTTGTCAAGCCATCTGCTGTGGCACATCTTCTGTTCCTCCCTCACAAAAGGACCAGAACTTCCTACCTCATTTAGCCAAGGTTCTCATAGGAAAGATTTGGAGTTCTGAACAGAACTGAACAGAAATGAATGAGAACACAATTTATGCCCTCAAAATAAACGTATCTTACCTATTAAAAAAACATAATACATAATTTACATTTCCAATTTCCTATTTTATATAGTCGCAACATACAATGGAAATACTTATGGTGTAATCACAATACATTCTAAATCCTTGATTGCATTCGAGAAAGTATTCAGACCCTTTGACTTTTTCCACATTTTGTTACGTTACAGCCTTATTCTGAAATGTATTAAATATTTTTTTCCCCTCATCAATCTACACACAATACCGCATAATGGAAGAAGTTTGGAACCACCAAAACTCTTCCTAGAGTTGGCCGCCCGGCCAAACTGAGCAATCAGAGGTGAAGGGCCTTGGTCAGGGAGGTGACCAAGAGCCCGGTGGTCACTCTGACAGAGTTCCAGAGTTCCTCTGTGGAGATGGGAAAATCTTTCAGAAGGTGAACCATCTCTGCAGCACTCCACTAATCAGGCCTTTATGGTAGAGTGGCCAGACGGAAGCCACTCCTCAGTAAAAAGCACATGACAGCCCGCTTGGAGTTTTCCAAAAGGCACCTAAAGGACTCTCAGACCATGAGAAGCAAGATTCTCTGGTCTGATGAAACCAAGATTGAACTCTTTGGCTTGAATGCCAACCGTCACGTCTGGAGGAAACCTGGCACAATCCCTACGGTGAAGCATGGTGGTGGCAGCATCATGCTGTAGGGGTGTTTTTCAGTGGCAGGGACTGGGAGACTAGTCAGGGTTGAGGGAAAGATGAACGGAACAAAGTACAGAGAGATCCTTGATCAAAGCCCTATAGAGCGCTCAGGACCTCAGACTGTGGAGAAGGTTACCCTTCCAACAGGACAACGACACTAAGCACACTGGCAAGAAAACACAGGAGTGGCTCCACACTCTTCTCAATTTACATCAACAACATCGGTCAGGCAGAAAGAAATTCTCTCATCCATTTACAGTTGAAGTCGGAAGTTTACATTCACCTTAGCCAAATACATTTAAACTCAGTTTTTCACAATTTCTGACATTTAATCCTAGTAAACATTCCCTGTCTTAGGTCAGTTAGGATCACCACTTTATTTTAAGAATGTGAAATGTCAGAATAATAGTATTTATTTATTTCAGCTTTTATTTATTTCATCACATTCCCAGTGGGTCAGAAGTTTACATACACTCAATTAGTATTTGGTAGCATTGCCTTTAAATTGTTTAACTTGGGTCAAACGTTTCGGGTAGCCTTCCACAAGCTTCCCACAATAAGTTGGGTGAATTTTGGCCCATTCCACCTGACAGAGCTGGTGTAACTGAGTCAGGTTTGTAGGCCTCCTTGCTCGCACACGCTTTTTCAGTTCTGCCCACAAATTTTCTATAGGATTGAGGTCAGGGCTTTGTGATGGCCACTCCAAAACCTTGACTTTGTTGTCCTTAACTTCTCTGGGATATGTGGGACGCTAACGTCCCACTTGGCCAAAAGCCAGTAAAAATGCAGAGTGCCAAATTCAAATAAATTACTATAAATATCAAACTTTCATGAAATCACACATGAAAGACATCAAATTAAAGCTACACTTGTTGTGAATCCAGCCGACATGTCTGATTTCAAAAAGGATTTACGGAGAAAGCACACCAAACAATTATGTTAGGTCAGTACATAGCCACAGAAAAACAAGGCCATTTTTCCAGCCAAAGAGAGGAGTAACAGAAAGCAGAAATAGAGATAAAATTAAGCACTAACCTTTGATGATCTTCATCAGATGACACTCATAGGACTTCATGTTGCACAATACATGTATGTTTTGTTCGGTAAAGTTCATATGTATATCCAAAAATCTGAGTTTAGGCGGGACGTTACTGTCTCACTTGGCCAAAAGCCAGAGAAAATGCAGAGCGCCATTTTCAAATAAATTACTATAAAAATCAAACTTTCATTAAATCACACATGAAAGATACCAAATTAAAGCTACACTGGTTGTGAATCCAGCCAACATGTCAGAATTCAAATAGGCTTTTCGGCGAAAGCAAACAAAGCTATTATCTGAGTTAGCACCATAGTAAACAAGGAGAGATAAGCATATTTCAACCCTGCAGGCGCGACACAAAACGCAGAAATAAAATATAATTCATGCCTTACCTTTGACGAGCTTCTGTTGTTGGCACTCTAATATGTCCCATGAACATCACAAATGGTCCTTTTGTTCGATTAATTCCGTCGATATATATCCAAAATGTCAATTTATTTGGTGCGTTTGATCCAGAAAAACACCGGTTCTAACTTGTGAAACTTGACTACAAAATATCTCAAAAGTTACCTGTAAACTTTGCCAAAACATTTCAAACTACTTTTGTAATACAACTTTAGGTATTTTTTTAAATATTTAACTTTCACACATTAACAAGTCCAATACAGCTAATGAAAGATACACATCTTGTGAATCCAAGATGTCAGATTTTTTTAATGTTTTACAGGGAAAACACCACGTATATTTATGTTAGCTCACCTCCAAATAGAAAAACGCACAGACATTTTTCACAGCACAGGTAGCATGCACAAAACCAACATAACTAACCAAGATCCAACCAAACTAACCAAGAAACAACTTCATCAGATGACAGTCCTATAACATGTTACACAATAAATCTATGTTTTGTTCGAAAAATGTGCATATTTGAGGTATAAATCAGTTTTACATTGCAGCTACCATCACAGCTACCGTCAGAAATAGCACCGAAGCAGCCAGAGTAATTACAGACACCAATGTCAAATACCTAAATACTCATCATAAAACATTTCTGAAAAATACATGGTGTAAAGCAAATGAAAGACAGGCATCTTGTGATTCCAGCCAATATTTCCGATTTATTAAGTGTTTTACAGCGAAAACACAATATAGCATTATATTAGCTTACCACAATAGCCAGAAACACAAGCCATTCCCCAGCAGCAAAAGTTAGCGATCGTAACAAACCAGCAAAATATATATAATTTTTGACTAACCTTGATAAGCTTCATCAGATGACAGTCCTATAACATCAGGTTATACATACACTTATGTTTTGTTCGGAAATGTGCATATTTAGAGCTGAAAACAGTGGTTATACATTGTGCTAACGTAGCCTCTTTTTCCTACAACGTCCGGATATTTATCTGACACTCACATATTCTAACCAAACAACTATTTATAAACATGACAAAAAAATACATGTTGTATAGGAAATGATAGATACACTAGTTCTTAATGCAATCGCAGTGTTAGAATTCTAAAAATAACTTCATTACGACATAAGGCTTACGTTATGGCGAGAGCGTGCCCAAAACCTGGGCGCAAAACTAATAGTACACAGTTCGACAGATATATGAAGTAGCATCATAAAATGGGTCCTACTTTTGATGAGCTTCATCAGAATGTTGTACAAGAGGTCCTTTGTCGGGAACAATCGTTGTTTGGTTTTAGAACGTCCTTTGTCCCTCTTGAATTAGCAAGCACACTCGCCAAGTGGCGCGAAGCTCTCCTTCCTGAACAAAGGCACACAACGCAACACGCCTAACGTCCCGAATAAATTTCAATAATCTAATAAAACTATATTGAAAAAACATACTTTACGATGATATTGTCACATGTATCAAATAAAATCAAAGCCGGAGATAGTAGTCGCCTATAACGACAGCTTTCCAGAAGGCAATTCCAGGTCCATCCTCGCACTTTCCAGAAAACAGGAAATGGGTGACACGTCATTCCAAGAGGATTTATTCCACCTCAGACCAAGATAATCACTCCATTTCTTCTCTCACTGCCTCTTGACATCTAGTGGAAGGTGTATGACGTGCATGTATACTAATACGTACCATGCCCATTTATAGGCAGGCCCTAGAACAGAGCATCGTTTTCAGACTTTCCACTTCCTGGTCAGGAAGTTTGCTGCCAAATGAGTTCTGTTTTACTCACAGATATAATTCAAACGGTTTTAGAAACTAGAGAGTGTTTTCTATCCAATAGTAATAACAATATGCATATTGTACGAGCAAGAATTGAGTACGAGGCCGTTTGAAATGGGCACCTTTTATCAGAGCTACTCAATACTGCCCCTGCAGCCCAAACAGGTTAATCCCACCACAGTGTCCAATTTCAAATAGGATTTTTGCCGAAACCGCCACAAATGATTATGTTAGGTCAGAGCCAAGTCACAGAAAAACACAGCCATTTTTCCAGCCAAAGAGAGGAGTCACAAAAATCAGAAATAGAGATAGAATTAATCACTAACCTTTGATGATCTTCATCAGATGACACTCATAGGACTTCATGTTAGACAATACATGTATGTTTTGTTCGATAAAGTTCATATTTATATAAAAAAATCTCAGTATACATTGGCGCGTTATGTTCAGTAGTTCCAAAAACATCCGGTGATTTTGCAGAGAGCCACAACAATTTACAGAAATACTCATTATAAATGTTGATGAAAATACAAGTGTTATGCATGGAACTTTAGATACACTTCTCCTTAATGCAACCGCTGTGTCAGATTTCAAAAAAGCTTTACGGAAAAAGCTAACCATGCAATAATCTGAGTACGGCGCTCAGAGCCCAAACATGACAAAAAGATATCCGCCATATTGTGCAGTCAACAGAAGTCAGAAATAACATTATAAACATTCACTTACCTTTGATGATCTTCATCAGAATGCACTCCCTGGAATCCCAGTTCCACAATAAATGTTTGTTTTGTTCGATAATGTCCATCATTTATGTCCAAATAACTCAGTTTTGTTCGTGCATTCAGTACACAATCTAAACTCACCTCGCGCCGGCAGGTCCAGGCAAAAGTTCAGACGAAAAGTAATATTACAGTTCGTAGAAACATGTCAAACGAAGTATAGAATCAATCTTTAGGGTGTTTTTAACACAAGTCTACAATAGAGTTCCAACCAGAGAATTCCTTTGTTTTCAGAAATGCAATGGAACAGAGCTGGCTCTCACGTGAACACGCATGGTCAGCGCATGTTCAGCTCATGGCAGACCTTACTCAATCCCCTCCCATCCGGCCGTACTTCACAGTAGAAACATCAAACAAGGTTCTAAAGACTGTTGACATCTAGTGGAAGCCTTAGGAAGTGCAACATGACCAATATCCCACTGTATCTTCAATAGGGAATTAGTTGAAAAACGACCAACCTCAGATTTCCCACTTCCTGTTTGGATTTTTTCTCAGGTTTTTGACTGCCATATGAATTCTGTTATACTCACAGACATCATTCAAACAGTTTTAGAAACTTCAGAGTGTTTTCTATCCAAACGTACTAATAATATGCATATTTTAGCAACTGGGACTGAGTGGCAGGCAGTTTACTCTGGGCACCTCTGTGCACCTTATTCATCCAAGCTACTCAATACTGCCCCCAGCCATAAGAAGTTAAAGGCACAGTCAACTTAGTGTACGTAAACTTCTGACCCACTGGAATTGTGATAGACTGAATTATAAGTGAAATAATCTGTCTGTAAACAATTGTTGGAAAACTTACTTGTGTCATGCACAAAGTAGATGTCCTCACCAACTTTCCAAAACTATAGTTTGTTAATAAGACATTTGTGGAGTGGTTGATAAACGAGTTTTAATGACTACAACCTAAGAGTATGAAAACTTCAGACTTCAACTGTTTATATAGATGATACACTCTTATACACAGCTAGCCTCTCCCCGGATTTTGTGTTAAACGTTATACAACAAAGCATTCTTAGTGTCCAACAAGCTTTCTTTGCCCCTAACCTTGTTCTGAACACCTCCAAAACAAAGGTCATGTGGTTTGGTAAGAAGAATGCCCCTCTCACCTCTGAGGGTTTAGAGCTTGAGGTAGTCAACTTATACAAGTACTTGGGAGTATGGCCAGACGGTACACTGTCCTTCTCTCAGCTCATATCAAAGCTGCAGGCTAAGATTAAATCTAGACTTGGTTTCCTCTATCGTAATCGCTCCTATTTCACCCAAGCTGCCAAACTAACCCTGATTCAGATGACCATCCTACCCATGCTAGATTATGGAGACATAATTTATAGATTGGCAGGTATTGGTGCTCTCGAGCGGTTAGATGTTCTTTACCATTCGGCCATCAGATTTGCCACCAATGCTCCTTATAGGGCACATCACTGCACTCTATACTCCTCTGTAAACTGGTCATCTCTGTATACCCGTTGCAGACCCACTGGTTGATGCCTATTTATAAAACCCTCTTAGGCCTCACTCCCCCCTATCTGAGATACCTACTGAAGTCCTCATCCTCCACATACAACACCCGTTCTGCCAGTCACATTCTGTTAAAGGTCCCCAAAGCACACACATCCCTGGGTTGCTCCTCTTTTCAGTTCACTGTAGCTAGCGACTGGAACGAGCTGAAAAAAAACAGTTTTATCTCAATCTCTCCATTCAAAGACTCTTACTGGACACTCTTACTAACGGTCGTGGCTGCTTCACGTGATGTATTGTTGTTGCTCACTTCTTGCCTTTGTGCTGTTGTCTGTGCCCAATAATGTTTGTACCATGTTTTGTGCTGCTACCATGTTGTGCTGCTGCCATGTTGTGTTGCTACCATGTTGTTGTCATGTGTTGCTGCCATGCTATGTTGTTGTCTTAGGTCTCTCTTTATGTAGTGTTGTGGTGTCTCTCTTGTCGTGATGTGTGTTTTGTCCTATATTTTATTTTTAATCCCAGCCCCCGTCCTTGCAGGAGGCCTTTTGCCTTTTGGTAGGTCGTCATTGTAAATAAGAATTTGTTAACTGGCTTGTCTAGTTAAATAAAGGTTAAATAAAATGAATGCCACAGTCCTTGAGTGGCCCAGCCAGAGCCTGGACTTGAACCCGATCGACCATCTCTGGAGAGACCTGAAAATAGCTGTGCAGCGACGCTCCCATTTCACCTGACAGAGCATGAAAGGATTTGCAGAAAAGAATGGGAGAAACTCCCCAAACACAGGTGTGCCAAGCTTGTAGCGTCACACCCAAGAAGACTCAAGGCTGTAATCGCTGCCAAAGGTGCTTCAACAAAGTACTGAGTAAAGGGTCTGAATGCTTATGTAAATGTGATAATTCAGTTTTTTTTTTTATACATTTGCAAACATTTCTAAAAACCTGTTTTTGCTTTGTCATTATTGGGTATTGTGTGTAGATTGATGAGGGATTTAAAAATATATATATCTTTTAGAAGATGGCTGTAACGTAACAAAATGTGGAAAAGTCAAGGGGTCTAAATACTTTCAGAAGGAACTGCAGTGAGAGTAAGTTCATAAACATTGGTTCGCAGACCACCTTCATTTATCAATACAATATAGCATACAATAACTTGTGAATATTCATAAATATTTCACTTTTTTTCATAACGTAGTTCTCATAAAAGCTGTTCTAATACACCTCTTCTCTTTCCAATGAGAGTTTTAAGAAGTGATTTAATAGAGGTATAAGAATGGACTGGCTCATTATCTGTCCATTAGCTGGGCCTGTGAGCTCCACTGGCTTCGTATTGCTTTCTATTGGGTTAGTGCTGAGGTACACACACAGCCAATATGGCTAATTTAGTCACCTCTACTCCCAGACAATGGAGGAAGAAAACCACTAGCCTCCTAAGGGTAGCTTTACCAATGTTTGCACCTGTTCTCTTCAGAAGGGAGAAAACAACATACTGCATATACAGTGCATATCTTGGAACTGTATACATTTACACTAAAGAACAGTAATTTCTTAGTATTTCCTCCACATTTTATTTACCATTTGTTTTATACCCTCTAGAAAATATCAAGTGCAGTAGCTTTGCAAATCTGAAGCTAGATGCTAGCTGCTTTTGCCTTTGTTTTGTCTTTACAAGTGAGGCTGTACATAGACCCAGATACATCCCCAAGCCATAGGGGATGGCTTGTACCCTAAATCAAGCCCTATGGATTTTGACACACTTCTATTGGCCCTAATTGAATCATAAATAGATGTATATTATCCATTAATAAATAAAGACACATTTCTTATGAATGAAATGGAAAACGCTGTAAGGTAAGACATCAATCATTTACCATAAACCGCCGTATTAGAACGTTGCTGATACAGTGTGCTAAAATTAGAAGTTAAATCGAGAGCGGAGCGCATTAGTGTACGTTTTTATGTAAGCAATTATGAAACCCTTCAATGTTAATTTATGTGTGATCTGTGAACAGAGAAAGCGATAGAAAGGGGGAGGCAGAGAGAAAGGGATAGAAAGGGGGAGGCTGAGAGAAAAGGATAGAAAGGGAGAGGCAGAGTGAAAGGGAACACAGGGTGATGCAGAGAGAAAGGGAGTGGGAGATACAGGAAGAGGCAAAGAGGGAGAGGAAGTGAGAAAGGGAGAATGAGATAGAGGTAGTCAGAGAAAGAGGTGAAGAGCGGAGGGAGAGATGGTGAAAAGATGGTGTGAACATGCATATTAATGAGGTTCTATGAATCAGGCTGATTACTGCAACAATTAGGAGACTGTCGTCATCTACCATGGGGTAGAACGAGGGAAAGAGAGGGATGAGTACAGGAAAGTATGGTATATGTATTTTCTCAACACCTTAGTTTTTTTTATCTCATTATAAAACATTTAAGGTGTTTTGTCTCTAGGATTGACATTTTAAAATCTGAAGACAAGTGATTTTTAAAGAAGACATGAAATATGACCATTTTGAAGATCCTGGAAAGCAGAGAGAGAGAATAGACATAGGAGAAGATCAAGGCCAAGCCAGAGGTCTGCCTTTATATCATGGACAGGAAGTATCCCTCTGCTCCACTGTCCGGTGTGTGTGTAATGTGCAGATGTTCCAGATCTGGTCTGTGGTCATGGCCTGTACAGAGAGTCAGCTGCAATATGTGCACGTTTGTGTGTCAGAAACAGGTATTAGATCCCAGGCCACCACACAGACAAGGTTTTAGGAAGATCAAGTTTTGTTTACGTAAAAACCATTCACTCGGACACACAAACTTGTAACGGTAGTTGTAGTGGTAGTGGTAGTAGTAGTTGTAGTGGTAGTGGTAGCGGTAGTTGTAGCGGTAGTTGTAGCAGTAGTGGTAGTGGTAGTTGTAATGGTAGTGGTAGTTGTAACGGTAGTTGTAGTGGTGGTGGTAGTGGTAGTTGTAGCGGTAGTTGTAGCGGTAGTGGTAGTGGTAGTTGTAATGGTAGTGGTAGTTGTAGTGGTAGTAGTAGTTGTAGTGATAGTTGTAGCGGTAGTTGTAGCGGTAGTTGTAGTGGTAGTGGAATTTGTAGTGGTAGTGGTAATTGTAGTGGAAGTTGTAGCGGTAGTGGTAGTTGTAGCGGTAGTGGTAGTCGTAGCGGTAGCGGTAGTAGTTGAAGTGGTAGTGGTAGTTGTAGTTGTAGCGATAGCGTTAGCGGTAGTGGTAGTGGTAGTTGTAGTGGTAGTTGCAGCGGTAGTGGTAGTGGTGTTTGTAGCGGTAGCGGTAGTGGTAGTGGTAGTGGTGTTTGTAGCGGTAGCGGTAGTGGTAGTGGTAGTTGTAGTGGTATTTGTAGCGGTAGCGGTAGTGGTAGTTGTAGCGGTAGCGGTAGCGGTAGTGGTAGTGGTAGTTGTAGCGGTAGCGGTTGTGGTACTGGTAGTTGCAGCGGTAGTGGTAGTGGTGTTTGTAGCGGTAGCGGTAGTGGTAGTGGTAGTTGTAGCGGTAGCGGAAGTGGTAGTGGTATTTGTAGCGGTAGCGGTTGCGGTAGTGGTAGCTGTAGCGGTAGCGATAGTGGTAGTTGTAGTGGTAGCGGTAGCGGCAGCAGTAGCTGTAGTGGTAGTGATAGTTGTAGCATTAGCAGTAGTGGAAGTTGTAGCGGTTGCGATAGTGGTAGTGGTAGTTGTAGCGGTAGCGGTAGTGGTAGTTGTAGCTGTAGCGGTAGTTGTACTTGTAGCAGTAGTGGTAGTTGTAGCGGTAGTGGTATTTGTAGCGGTAGTGGTAGTGGTAGTTGTAGCGGAAGTGGTAGTTGTAGCGGTAGTTGTAGCGGTAGTGGTAGTGGTAGTTGTAATGGTAGTGGTAGTTGTAACGGTAGTTGTAGTGGTGGTGGTAGTGGTCGTTGTAGCGGTAGTTGTAGCGGTAGTTGTAGCGGTAGTGGTAGTGGTAGTTCTAATGGTAGTGGTAGTTGTAGTTGTAGTGGTAGTAGTAGTTGTAGTGGTAGTTGTAGCGGTAGTTGTAGCGGTAGTTGTAGTGGTAGTGGAATTTGTAGTGGTAGTTGTAGTGGTAGTTGTAGTGGAAGTTGTAGCGGTAGTGGTAGTTGTAGCGGTAGTGGTAGTTGTAGCGGTAGCGGCAGTGGTAGTGGTAGTTGAAGTGGTAGTGGTAGTTGTAGTTGTAGCGATAGCGGTAGCGGTAGTGGTAGTTGTAGCGGTAGCGGTTGTGGTAGTGGTAGTGGTAGTTGTAGTGGTAGTTGCAGCGGTAGTGGTAGTGGTGTTTGTAGCGGTAGCGGTAGTGGTAGTGGTAGTTGTAGTGGTATTTGTAGCGGTAGCGGTAGTGGTAGTTGTAGCGGTAGTTGTAGCGGTAGCGGTAATGGTAGTGGTAGTTGTAGTGGTAGCGATAGTGGTAATGGTAGTTGTAGTGGTAGCGGTAGCGGTAGCAGTAGCTGTAGTGGTAGTGGTAGTTGTAGCGGTAGCGGAATTGGTAGTTGTAGCAGAAGTGGTAGTGGTATTTGTAGCGGTAGCAGAAGTGGTCGTGGTAGGTTTAGCGGTAGCGGTTGTGGTAGTTGTAGCGGTAGCGATAGTGGTAGTGGTAGTTGTAGTGTTAGCGGTAGTTTAGCGGTAGCGGTTGTGGTACTGGTAGTTGCAGTGGTAGTGGTAGTGGTGTTTGTAGCGGTAGCGGTAGTGGTAGTTGTAGCGGTAGCGATAGTGGTAGTTGTAATGGTAGTGGTAGTTGTAACGGTAGTTGTAGTGGTGGTGGTAGTGGTCGTTGTAGCGGTAGTTGTAGCGGTAGTTGTAGCGGTAGTGGTAGTGGTAGTTCTAATGGTAGTGGTAGTTGTAGTTGTAGTGGTAGTAGTAGTCGTAGTGGTAGTTGTAGCGGTAGTTGTAGCGGTAGTTGTAGTGGTAGTGGAATTTGTAGTGGTAGTTGTAGTGGTAGTTGTAGTGGAAGTTATAGCGGTAGTGGTAGTTGTAGCGGTAGTGGTAGTTGTAGCGGTAGCGGCAGTGGTAGTGGTAGTTGAAGTGGTAGTGTTAGTTGTAGTTGTAGCGATAGCGGTAGCGGTAGTGGTAGTTGTAGCGGTAGCGGTTGTGGTAGTGGTAGTGGTAGTTGTAGTGGTAGTTGCAGCGGTAGTGGTAGTGGTGTTTGTAGCGGTAGCGGTAGTGGTAGTGGTAGTTGTAGTGGTATTTGTAGCGGTAGCGGTAGTGGTAGTTGTAGCGGTAGTTGTAGCGGTAGCGGTAGTGGTAGTGGTAGTTGTAGTGGTAGCGATAGTGGTAGTGGTAGTTGTAGTGGTAGCGGTAGCGGTAGCAGTAGCTGTAGTGGTAGTGGTAGTTGTAGCGGTAGCGGAATTGGTAGTTGTAGCAGAAGTGGTAGTGGTATTTGTAGCGGTAGCAGAAGTGGTCGTGGTAGGTTTAGCGGTAGCGGTTGTGGTAGTTGTAGCGGTAACGATAGTGGTAGTTGTAGTGTTAGCGGTAGTTTAGCGGTAGCGGTTGTGGTACTGGTAGTTGCAGTGGTAGTGGTAGTGGTGTTTGTAGCGGTAGCGGTAGTGGTAGTTGTAGCGGTAGCGATAGTGGTAGTGGTAGTTGTAGTGGTAGCGGTAGTTGTAGCGGAAGTGGTAGTGGTAGTTGTAGCATTAGCGGTAGTAGAAGTTGTAGCGGTTGCGATAGTGGTAGTGGTAGTTGTAGCGGTAGAGGTCGTGGTACTTGTAACGGTAGTGGTAGTGGTAGTTGTAGCGGTAGCTGTAGTTGTACTTGTAGCGGTAACGGTAGTGGTAGTTGTAGCGCTAGCGGTAGTGGTACTTGTAGCGGTAGTGGTAGTGGTAGTTGTAGCGATAGTGGTAGTGGTAGTTGTAGTGGTAGCGGTAGTTGTAGTGGAAGTGGTAGTGGTAGTTGTAGCATTAGCGGTAGTGGAAGTTGTAGCGGTTGCGATAGTGGTAGTGGTAGTTGTAGCGGTAGAGGTAGTGGTACTTGTAACGGTAGTGGTAGTGGTAGTTGTAGCGGTAGCTGTAGTTGTACTTGTAGCGGTAACGGTAGTGGTAGTTGTAGCGCTAGCGGTAGTGGTACTTGTAGCGGTAGTGGTAGTGGTAGTTGTAGCGGTAGCAGAAGTGGTCGTGATAGGTTTAGCGGTAGCGGTTGTGGTACTGGTAGTTGCAGCGGTAGTGGTAGTGGTGTTTGTAGCAGTAGCGGTAGTGGTAGTGGTAGTTGTAGCGGTAGCGGTAGTGGTAGGGTTAGTGGTATTTGTAGCGGTAGCGGTAGTGGTAGCTGTAGTGGTGGTGGTAGTTGTAGCAGAAGTGGTAGTGGTATTTGTAGCGGTAGTGGTAGTGGTAGTTGTAGCGATAGTGGTAGTGGTAGTTGTAGTGGTAGCGGTAGTTGTAGTGGAAGTGGTAGTGGTAGTTGTAGCATTAGCGGTAGTGGAAGTTGTAGCGGTTGCGATAGTGGTAGTGGTAGTTGTAGCGGTAGAGGTAGTGGTACTTGTAACGGTAGTGGTAGTTGTAGCGGTAGCGGTAGTTGTACTTGTAGCGGTAGCGGTAGATGTACTTGTAGCGGTAGTGGTAGTGGTAGTTGTAGCGGTAGCGGTACTGGTAGTGGTAGTTGTAGCGGTAGCGGTAGTGGTAGTGGTAGTGGTATTTGTAGCGGTAGCCGTTGCGGTAGTGGTAGCTGTAGTGGTGGTGGTAGTTGTAGCAGAAGTGGTAGTGGTATTTGTAGCGGTAGCGGTAGTGGTAGTTGTAGCGGTAGCGATAGTGGTAGTGGTAGTTGTAGTGTTAGCAGTAGTTTAGCGGTAGCGGTTGTGGTACTGGTAGTTGCAGTGGTAGTGGTAGTGGTGTTTGTAGCGGTAGCGGTAGTGGTAGTTGTAGCGGTAGCGATAGTGGTAGTGGTAGTTGTAGTGGTAGCGGTAGTTGTAGCGGAAGTGGTAGTGGTAGTTGTAGCATTAGCGGTAGTAGAAGTTGTAGCGGTTGCGATAGTGGTAGTGGTAGTTGTAGCGGTAGAGGTCGTGGTACTTGTAACGGTAGTGGTAGTGGTAGTTGTAGCGGTAGCGGTAGTTGTACTTGTAGCGGTAGCGGTAGTTGTACTTGTAGCGGTAGTGGTAGTGGTAGTTGTAGCGGTAGCGGTAGTGGTACTTGTAGGGGTAGTGGTAGTTGTAGCGGTAGCGGAAGTGGTAGTGGTAGGTTTAGCGGTAGTGGTAGTTGTAGTTGCAGCGGTAGTTGTAGTGGTAGTTTTAGCGGTAGTGGTAGTAGTATTTGTAGCGGAGTGGTAGTTGTATTTGTAGCGGTAGTGGTAGTCGTAGTTGTAGTTGTAGTCGTAACGGTAGCGGTAGCGGTAGTGTTAGTGGTAGTGGTAATTGTAGTTGTAGCAGTAGCGGTAGTGGTAGTGGTAGTGATAGGTTTAGCGGCAGCGTAAGTGGTAGTTGTAGCGGTAGTGGTAGTAGTATTTGTAGCGGTAGCGGTAGTTGTAGTGGTATTTGTAGCGATAGCGGTAGTGGTAGTTATAGTGGTAGTTGTAGCGGTAGTGTAAGTGGTAGTTGTAGTGGTAGTTGTAGCGGTAGTGGTAGTTGTAGCAGTAGTGGTAGCGGTATGTTTAGCGGCAGCGTAAGTGGTAGTTGTAGCGCTAGTGGTAGTTGTTATTGTAGTTGTAGCGGTAGTTGTACTTGTAGCGGTAGTGGTAGTGGTAGTTGTAGCGGTAGCGGTAGTGGTACTTGTAGCGGTAGTGGTAGTGGTAGTTGTAGCGGTAGCGGAAGTGGTAGTGGTAGGTTTAGCGGTAGCGGTAGTGGTAGTTGTAGCGGTAGTGGTAGTTGTAGTTGTAGTGGTAGTTGTAGCGGTAGTGGTAGTAGTATTTGTAGCGGTAGTGGTAGAGGTAGTTGTATTTGTAGCGGTCGTGGTAGTTGTAGTTGTAGTTGTAGCGGTAGTGTTAGTGGTAGCAGTAGTGGTAGTTGTAGCAGTAGCGGTAGTGGTAGTGGTAGTGATAGGTTTAGCGGCAGTGTAAGTGGTAGTTGTAGCGGTAGCGGTAGTGGTACTTGTAGCGGTAGTTGTACTTGTAGCGATAGTGGTATTTGTAGCGGTATTGGTAGTGGTAGTTGTAGCGGTAGCGGAATTGGTAGTTGTAGCAGAAGTGGTAGTGGTATTTGTAGCGGTAGCAGAAGTGGTCGTGGTAGGTTTAGCGGTAGCGGTTGTGGTAGTTGTAGCGGTAACGATAGTGGTAGTTGTAGTGTTAGCGGTAGTTTAGCGGTAGCGGTTGTGGTACTGGTAGTTGCAGTGGTAGTGGTAGTGGTGTTTGTAGCGGTAGCGGTAGTGGTAGTTGTAGCGGTAGTTGTAGCGGAAGTGGTAGTGGTAGTTGTAGCATTAGCGGTAGTAGAAGTTGTAGCGGTTGCGATAGTGGTAGTGGTAGTTGTAGCGGTAGAGGTCGTGGTACTTGTAACGGTAGTGGTAGTGGTAGTTGTAGCGGTAGCTGTAGTTGTACTTGTAGCGGTAACGGTAGTGGTAGTTGTAGCGCTAGCGGTAGTGGTACTTGTAGCGGTAGTGGTAGTGGTAGTTGTAGCGATAGTGGTAGTGGTAGTTGTAGTGGTAGCGGTAGTTGTAGTGGAAGTGGTAGTGGTAGTTGTAGCATTAGCGGTAGTGGAAGTTGTAGCGGTTGCGATAGTGGTAGTGGTAGTTGTAGCGGTAGAGGTAGTGGTACTTGTAACGGTAGTGGTAGTGGTAGTTGTAGCGGTAGCTGTAGTTGTACTTGTAGCGGTAACGGTAGTGGTAGTTGTAGCGCTAGCGGTAGTGGTACTTGTAGCGGTAGTGGTAGTGGTAGTTGTAGCGGTAGCAGAAGTGGTCGTGGTAGGTTTAGCGGTAGCGGTTGTGGTACTGGTAGTTGCAGCGGTAGTGGTAGTGGTGTTTGTAGCAGTAGCGGTAGTGGTAGTGGTAGTTGTAGCGGTAGCGGTAGTGGTAGGGTTAGTGGTATTTGTAGCGGTAGCGGTAGTGGTAGCTGTAGTGGTGGTGGTAGTTGTAGCAGAAGTGGTAGTGGTATTTGTAGCGGTAGTGGTAGTGGTAGTTGTAGCGATAGTGGTAGTGGTAGTTGTAGTGGTAGCGGTAGTTGTAGTGGAAGTGGTAGTGGTAGTTGTAGCATTAGCGGTAGTGGAAGTTGTAGCGGTTGCGATAGTGGTAGTGGTAGTTGTAGCGGTAGAGGTAGTGGTACTTGTAACGGTAGTGGTAGTGGTAGTTGTAGCGGTAGCGGTAGTTGTACTTGTAGCGGTAGCGGTAGATGTACTTGTAGCGGTAGTGGTAGTGGTAGTTGTAGCGGTAGCGGTACTGGTAGTGGTAGTTGTAGCGGTAGCGGTAGTGGTAGTGGTAGTGGTATTTGTAGCGGTAGTGGTAGTGGTAGTTGTAGCGATAGTGGTAGTGGTAGTTGTAGTGGTAGCGGTAGTTGTAGTGGAAGTGGTAGTGGTAGTTGTAGCATTAGCGGTAGTGGAAGTTGTAGCGGTTGCGATAGTGGTAGTGGTAGTTGTAGCGGTAGAGGTAGTGGTACTTGTAACGGTAGTGGTAGTGGTAGTTGTAGCGGTAGCGGTAGTTGTACTTGTAGCGGTAGCGGTAGATGTACTTGTAGCGGTAGTGGTAGTGGTAGTTGTAGCGGTAGCGGTACTGGTAGTGGTAGTTGTAGCGGTAGCGGTAGTGGTAGTGGTAGTGGTATTTGTAGCGGTAGCCGTTGCGGTAGTGGTAGCTGTAGTGGTGGTGGTAGTTGTAGCAGAAGTGGTAGTGGTATTTGTAGCGGTAGCGGTAGTGGTAGTTGTAGCGGTAGCGATAGTGGTAGTGGTAGTTGTAGTGTTAGCAGTAGTTTAGCGGTAGCGGTTGTGGTACTGGTAGTTGCAGTGGTAGTGGTAGTGGTGTTTGTAGCGGTAGCGGTAGTGGTAGTTGTAGCGGTAGCGATAGTGGTAGTGGTAGTTGTAGTGGTAGCGGTAGTTGTAGCGGAAGTGGTAGTGGTAGTTGTAGCATTAGCGGTAGTAGAAGTTGTAGCGGTTGCGATAGTGGTAGTGGTAGTTGTAGCGGTAGAGGTCGTGGTACTTGTAACGGTAGTGGTAGTGGTAGTTGTAGCGGTAGCGGTAGTTGTACTTGTAGCGGTAGCGGTAGTTGTACTTGTAGCGGTAGTGGTAGTGGTAGTTGTAGCGGTAGCGGTAGTGGTACTTGTAGGGGTAGTGGTAGTTGTAGCGGTAGCGGAAGTGGTAGTGGTAGGTTTAGCGGTAGCAGTAGTGGTAGTTGTAGCGGTAGTGGTAGTTGTAGTTGCAGCGGTAGTTGTAGTGGTAGTTTTAGCGGTAGTGGTAGTAGTATTTGTAGCGGAGTGGTAGTTGTATTTGTAGCGGTAGTGGTAGTCGTAGTTGTAGTTGTAGTCGTAACGGTAGCGGTAGCGGTAGTGTTAGTGGTAGTGGTAATTGTAGTTGTAGCAGTAGCGGTAGTGGTAGTGGTAGTGATAGGTTTAGCGGCAGCGTAAGTGGTAGTTGTAGCGGTAGTGGTAGTAGTATTTGTAGCGGTAGTGGTAGAGGTAGTTGTATTTGTAGCGGTCGTGGTAGTTGTAGTTGTAGTTGTAGCGGTAGTGTTAGTGGTAGCAGTAGTGGTAGTTGTAGCAGTAGCGGTAGTGGTAGTGGTAGTGATAGGTTTAGCGGCAGTGTAAGTGGTAGTTGTAGCGGTAGCGGTAGTGGTACTTGTAGCGGTAGTTGTACTTGTAGCGATAGTGGTATTTGTAGCGGTATTGGTAGTGGTAGTTGTAGCGGTAGTGGAAGTGGTATTGGTATTTGTAGCGGTAGCAGTAGTGGTAGTGGTAGTTGTAGCGGTATCGGTAGTGGTAGTTGTAGCGGTAGCGGTAGTTGTACTTGTAGCGGTAGTGGTAGTGGTAGTTGTAGCGGTAGTGGTAGTGATATGTTTAGCGGCAGCGTAAGTGGTAGTTGTAGCGCTAGTGGTAGTTGTTATTGTAGTTGTAGCAGTAGTTGTAGTGGTAGTTGTAGCGGTAGTGGTAGTGGTAGTGTAAGTGGTAGTTGTAGCGGTAGTGTAAGTGGTAGTTGTAGTGGTAGTTGTAGTGGTAGTTGTAGCGGTAGTGGTAGTTGTAGCAGTAGTGGTAGCGGTATGTTTAGCGGCAGCGTAAGTGGTAGTTGTAGCGCTAGTGGTAGTTGTTATTGTAGTTGTAGCGGTAGTTGTACTTGTAGCGGTAGTGGTAGTGGTAGTTGTAGCGGTAGCGGTAGTGGTACTTGTAGCGGTAGTGGTAGTGGTAGTTGTAGCGGTAGCGGAAGTGGTAGTGGTAGGTTTAGCGGTAGCGGTAGTGGTAGTTGTAGCGGTAGTGGTAGTTGTAGTTGTAGTGGTAGTTGTAGCGGTAGTGGTAGTAGTATTTGTAGCGGTAGTGGTAGAGGTAGTTGTATTTGTAGCGGTCGTGGTAGTTGTAGTTGTAGTTGTAGCGGTAGTGTTAGTGGTAGCAGTAGTGGTAGTTGTAGCAGTAGCGGTAGTGGTAGTGGTAGTGATAGGTTTAGCGGCAGTGTAAGTGGTAGTTGTAGCGGTAGCGGTAGTGGTACTTGTAGCGGTAGTTGTACTTGTAGCGATAGTGGTATTTGTAGCGGTATTGGTAGTGGTAGTTGTAGCGGTAGTGGAAGTGGTATTGGTATTTGTAGCGGTAGCAGTAGTGGTAGTGGTAGTTGTAGCGGTATCGGTAGTGGTAGTTGTAGCGGTAGCGGTAGTTGTACTTGTAGCGGTAGTGGTAGTGGTAGTTGTAGCGGTAGTGGTAGTGATATGTTTAGCGGCAGCGTAAGTGGTAGTTGTAGCGCTAGTGGTAGTTGTTATTGTAGTTGTAGCAGTAGTTGTAGTGGTAGTTGTAGCGGTAGTGGTAGTAGTATTTGTAGCGGTAGTTGTAGTGGTATTTGTAGCGATAGCGGTAGTGGTAGTTGTAGTGGTAAATGTAGCGGTAGTGTAAGTGGTATTTGTAGCGGTAGCAGTAGTGGTAGTGGTAGTTGTAGCGGTATCGGTAGTGGTAGTTGTAGCGGTAGTTGTACTTGTAGCGGTAGTGGTAGTGGTAGTTGTAGCGGTAGCGGTAGTGGTACTTGTAGCGGTAGTGGTAGTGGTAGTTGTAGCGGTAGCGGAAGTGGTAGTGGTAGGTTTAGCGGTAGTGGTAGTGGTAGTTGTAGCGGTAGTGGTAGTTGTAGCGGTAGTTATAGTGGTAGTTGTAGCGGTAATGGTAGTAGTATTTGTAGTGGTAGTGGTAGTTGTACTTGTAGCGGTAGTGTAAGTGGTATTTGTAGCGCTATTAGTAGTGGTAGTTGTAGTGGTAGTTGTAGCGGTAGTGGTAGTGGTAGTTGTAGCAGTAGCGGTAGTGGTAGTAGTAGTTGTAGCGGTAGTGGTAGTGGTAGTTGTAGCGATAGCGTAATTGGTAGTTGTAGCGGTAGTGGGAGTGATAGTGGTATTTGTAGCGGTAGCGGTCGTGGTTGTGGTATTTGTAGCTGTAGCGGTAGTGGTAGTAGTAGCGGTAGTGGTATTTGTAGCGGTATTGGTAGTGGTAGTTGTAGCGGTAGTGGAAGTGGTATTTTTTATTTGTAGCGGTAGCAGTAGTGGTAGTGGTAGTTGTAGCGGTATCGGTAGTGGTAGTTGTAGCGGTAGTTGTACTTGTAGCGGTAGTGGTAGTGGTAGTTGTAGCGGTAGCGGTAATGGTACTTGTAGCGGTAGTGGTAGTGGTAGTGGTAGTAGTAGCGGTAGCGGAAGTGGTAGTGGTAGGTGTAGCGGTAGTGGTATTTGTAGTTGCAGCGGTAGTTTTAGTGGTAGTTGTAGCGGTAATGGTAGTAGTATTTGTAGCGGTAGTGGTAGTTGTATTTGTAGCGGTAGTGGTAGTGGTAGTTGTAGCGGTACTGGTAGTTGTAGTTGTAGTTGTAGTTGTAGTGGTAGCGGTAGTGGTAGTGTTAGTGGTAGTCGTAGTTGTAGCAGTAGCGGTAGTGGTAGTGGTAGTGGTATGTTTAGCGGCAGCGTAAGTGGTAGTTGTAGCGCTAGTGGTAGTTGTTATTGTAGTTGTAGCGGTAGTTGTACTTGTAGCGGTTGTGGTAGTGGTAGTTGTAGCGGTAGCGGTAGTGGTACTTGTAGCGGTAGTGGTAGTGGTAGTTGTAGCGGTAGCGGAAGTGGTAGTGGTAGGTTTAGCGGTAGCGGTAGTGGTAGTTGTAGCGGTAGTGGTAGTTGTAGTTGTAGTGGTAGTTGTAGCGGTAGTGGTAGTAGTATTTGTAGCGGTAGTGGTAGAGGTAGTTGTATTTGTAGCGGTCGTGGTAGTTGTAGTTGTAGTTGTAGCGGTAGTGTTAGTGGTAGCGGTAGTGGTAGTTGTAGCAGTAGCGGTAGTGGTAGTGGTAGTGATAGGTTTAGCGGCAGTGTAAGTGGTAGTTGTAGCGGTAGTGGTACTTGTAGCGGTAGTTGTACTTGTAGCGATAGTGGTACTTGTAGCGGTAGTGGTATTTGTAGCGGTATTGGTAGTGATAGTTGTAGCGGTAGTGGAAGTGGTATTGGTATTTGTAGCGGTAGCAGTAGTGGTAGTGGTAGTTGTAGCGGTATCGGTAGTGGTAGTTGTAGCGGTAGCGGTAGTTGTACTTGTAGCGGTAGTGGTAGTGGTAGTTGTAGCGGTAGCGGTAGTGGTAGTGATATGTTTAGCGGCAGCGTAAGTGGTAGTTGTAGCGCTAGTGGTAGTTGTTATTGTAGTTGTAGCAGTAGTTGTAGTGGTAGTTGTAGCGGTAGTGGTATTAGTATTTGTAGCGGTAGTTGTAGTGGTATTTGTAGCGATAGCGGTAGTGGTAGTTGTAGTGGTAAATGTAGCGGTAGTGTAAGTGGTATTTGTAGCGGTAGCAGTAGTGGTAGTGGTAGTTGTAGTGGTAGCGGTAGTTGTAGTGGAAGTGGTAGTGGTAGTTGTAGCATTAGCGGTAGTGGAAGTTGTAGCGGTTGCGATAGTGGTAGTGGTAGTTGTAGCGGTAGAGGTAGTGGTACTTGTAACGGTAGTGGTAGTGGTAGTTGTAGCGGTAGCTGTAGTTGTACTTGTAGCGGTAACGGTAGTGGTAGTTGTAGCGCTAGCGGTAGTGGTACTTGTAGCGGTAGTGGTAGTGGTAGTTGTAGCGGTAGCAGAAGTGGTCGTGGTAGGTTTAGCGGTAGCGGTTGTGGTACTGGTAGTTGCAGCGGTAGTGGTAGTGGTGTTTGTAGCAGTAGCGGTAGTGGTAGTGGTAGTTGTAGCGGTAGCGGTAGTGGTAGGGTTAGTGGTATTTATAGCGGTAGCGGTAGTGGTAGCTGTAGTGGTGGTGGTAGTTGTAGCAGAAGTGGTAGTGGTATTTGTAGCGGTAGTGGTAGTGGTAGTTGTAGCGATAGTGGTAGTGGTAGTTGTAGTGGTAGCGGTAGTTGTAGTGGAAGTGGTAGTGGTAGTTGTAGCATTAGCGGTAGTGGAAGTTGTAGCGGTTGCGATAGTGGTAGTGGTAGTTGTAGCGGTAGAGGTAGTGGTACTTGTAACGGTAGTGGTAGTGGTAGTTGTAGCGGTAGCGGTAGTTGTACTTGTAGCGGTAGCGGTAGATGTACTTGTAGCGGTAGTGGTAGTGGTAGTTGTAGCGGTAGCGGTACTGGTAGTGGTAGTTGTAGCGGTAGCGGTAGTGGTAGTGGTAGTGGTATTTGTAGCGGTAGCGGTTGCGGTAGTGGTAGCTGTAGTGGTGGTGGTAGTTGTAGCAGAAGTGGTAGTGGTATTTGTAGCGGTAGCGGTAGTGGTAGTTGTAGCGGTAGCGATAGTGGTAGTGGTAGTTGTAGTGTTAGCGTTAGTTTAGCGGTAGCGGTTGTGGTACTGGTAGTTGCAGTGGTAGTGGTAGTGGTGTTTGTAGCGGTAGCGGTAGTGGTAGTTGTAGCGGTAGCGATAGTGGTAGTGGTAGTTGTAGTGGTAGCGGTAGTTGTAGCGGAAGTGGTAGTGGTAGTTGTAGCATTAGCGGTAGTAGAAGTTGTAGCGGTTGCGATAGTGGTAGTGGTAGTTGTAGCGGTAGAGGTCGTGGTACTTGTAACGGTAGTGGTAGTGGTAGTTGTAGCGGTAGCGGTAGTTGTACTTGTAGCGGTAGCGGTAGTTGTACTTGTAGCGGTAGTGGTAGTGGTAGTTGTAGCGGTAGCGGTAGTGGTACTTGTAGGGGTAGTGGTAGTTGTAGCGGTAGCGGAAGTGGTAGTGGTAGGTTTAGCGGTAGCAGTAGTGGTAGTTGTAGCGGTAGTGGTAGTTGTAGTTGCAGCGGTAGTTGTAGTGGTAGTTTTAGCGGTAGTGGTAGTAGTATTTGTAGCGGAGTGGTAGTTGTATTTGTAGCGGTAGTGGTAGGTGTAGTTGTAGTTGTAGTCGTAACGGTAGCGGTAGCGGTAGTGTTAGTGGTAGTGGTAATTGTAGTTGTAGCAGTAGCGGTAGTGGTAGTGGTAGTGATAGGTTTAGCGGCAGCGTAAGTGGTAGTTGTAGCGGTAGTGGTAGTAGTATTTGTAGCGGTAGCGGTAGTTGTAGTGGTATTTGTAGCGATAGCGGTAGTGGTAGTTATAGTGGTAGTTGTAGCGGTAGTGTAAGTGGTAGTTGTAGCGGTAGCAGTAGAGGTAGTTGTAGTGGTAGTTGTAGCGGTAGTGGTAGTTGTAGCAGTAGTGGTAGCGGTATGTTTAGCGGCAGCATAAGTGGTAGTTGTAGCGCTAGTGGTAGTTGTTATTGTAGTTGTAGCGGTAGTTGTACTTGTAGCGGTAGTGGTAGTGGTAGTTGTAGCGGTAGCGGTAGTGGTACTTGTAGCGGTAGTGGTAGTGGTAGTTGTAGCGGTAGCGGAAGTGGTAGTGGTAGGTTTAGCGGTAGCGGTAGTGGTAGTTGTAGCGGTAGTGGTAGTTGTAGTTGTAGTGGTAGTTGTAGCGGTAGTGGTAGTAGTATTTGTAGCGGTAGTGGTAGAGGTAGTTGTATTTGTAGCGGTCGTGGTAGTTGTAGTTGTAGTTGTAGCGGTAGTGTTAGTGGTAGCAGTAGTGGTAGTTGTAGCAGTAGCGGTAGTGGTAGTGGTAGTGATAGGTTTAGCGGCAGTGTAAGTGGTAGTTGTAGCGGTAGCGGTAGTGGTACTTGTAGCGGTAGTTGTACTTGTAGCGATAGTGGTACTTGTAGCGGTAGTGGTATTTGTAGCGGTATTGGTAGTGGTAGTTGTAGCGGTAGTGGAAGTGGTATTGGTATTTGTAGCGGTAGCAGTAGTGGTAGTGGTAGTTGTAGCGGTATCGGTAGTGGTAGTTGTAGCGGTAGCGGTAGTTGTACTTGTAGCGGTAGTGGTAGTGGTAGTTGTAGCGGTAGTGGTAGTGATATGTTTAGCGGCAGCGTAAGTGGTAGTTGTAGCGCTAGTGGTAGTTGTTATTGTAGTTGTAGCAGTAGTTGTAGTGGTAGTTGTAGCGGTAGTGGTAGTAGTATTTGTAGCGGTAGTTGTAGTGGTATTTGTAGCGATAGCGGTAGTGGTAGTTGTAGTGGTAAATGTAGCGGTAGTGTAAGTGGTATTTGTAGCGGTAGCAGTAGTGGTAGTGGTAGTTGTAGCGGTATCGGTAGTGGTAGTTGTAGCGGTAGCGGTAGTTGTACTTGTAGCGGTAGTGGTAGTGGTAGTTGTAGCGGTAGCGGTAGTGGTACTTGTAGCGGTAGTGGTAGTGGTAGTTGTAGCGGTAGCGGAAGTGGTAGTGGTAGGTTTAGCGGTAGTGGTAGTGGTAGTTGTAGCGGTAGTGGTAGTTGTAGCGGTAGTTTTAGTGGTAGTTGTAGCGGTAATGGTAGTAGTATTTGTAGTGGTAGTGGTAGTTGTACTTGTAGCGGTAGTGTAAGTGGTATTTGTAGCGGTATTAGTAGTGGTAGTTGTAGTGGTAGTTGTAGCGGTAGTGGTAGTGGTAGTTGTAGCAGTAGCGGTAGTGGTAGTAGTAGTTGTAGCGGTAGTGGTAGTGGTAGTTGTAGCGATAGCGTAATTGGTAGTTGTAGCGGTAGTGGGAGTGATAGTGGTATTTGTAGCGGTAGCGGTCGTGGTTGTGGTATTTGTAGCTGTAGCGGTAGTGGTAGTAGTAGCGGTAGTGGATTTGTAGCGGTATTGGTAGTGGTAGTTGTAGCGGTAGTGGAAGTGGTATTTTTATTTGTAGCGGTAGCAGTAGTGGTAGTGGTAGTTGTAGCGGTATCGGTAGTGGTAGTTGTAGCGGTAGTTGTACTTGTAGCGGTAGTGGTAGTGGTAGTTGTAGCGGTAGCGGTAATGGTACTTGTAGCGGTAGTGGTAGTGGTAGTGGTAGTAGTAGCGGTAGCGGAAGTGGTAGTGGTAGGTGTAGCGGTAGTGGTATTTGTAGTTGCAGCGGTAGTTTTAGTGGTAGTTGTAGCGGTAATGGTAGTAGTATTTGTAGCGGTAGTGGTAGTTGTATTTGTAGCGGTAGTGGTAGTGGTAGTTGTAGCGGTACTGGTAGTTGTAGTTGTAGTTGTAGTTGTAGTGGTAGCGGTAGTGGTAGTGTTAGTGGTAGTCGTAGTTGTAGCAGTAGCGGTAGTGGTAGTGGTAGTGGTATGTTTAGCGGCAGCGTAAGTGGTAGTTGTAGCGCTAGTGGTAGTTGTTATTGTAGTTGTAGCGGTAGTTGTACTTGTAGCGGTTGTGGTAGTGGTAGTTGTAGCGGTAGCGGTAGTGGTACTTGTAGCGGTAGTGGTAGTGGTAGTTGTAGCGGTAGCGGAAGTGGTAGTGGTAGGTTTAGCGGTAGCGGTAGTGGTAGTTGTAGCGGTAGTGGTAGTTGTAGTTGTAGTGGTAGTTGTAGCGGTAGTGGTAGTAGTATTTGTAGCGGTAGTGGTAGAGGTAGTTGTATTTGTAGCGGTCGTGGTAGTTGTAGTTGTAGTTGTAGCGGTAGTGTTAGTGGTAGCGGTAGTGGTAGTTGTAGCAGTAGCGGTAGTGGTAGTGGTAGTGATAGGTTTAGCGGCAGTGTAAGTGGTAGTTGTAGCGGTAGTGGTACTTGTAGCGGTAGTTGTACTTGTAGCGATAGTGGTACTTGTAGCGGTAGTGGTATTTGTAGCGGTAGCAGTAGTGGTAGTGGTAGTTGTAGCGGTATCGGTAGTGGTAGTTGTAGCGGTAGCGGTAGTTGTACTTGTAGCGGTAGTGGTAGTGGTAGTTGTAGCGGTAGCGGTAGTGGTAGTGATATGTTTAGCGGCAGCGTAAGTGGTAGTTGTAGCGCTAGTGGTAGTTGTTATTGTAGTTGTAGCAGTAGTTGTAGTGGTAGTTGTAGCGGTAGTGGTATTAGTATTTGTAGCGGTAGTTGTAGTGGTATTTGTAGCGATAGCGGTAGTGGTAGTTGTAGTGGTAAATGTAGCGGTAGTGTAAGTGGTATTTGTAGCGGTAGCAGTAGTGGTAGTGGTAGTTGTAGCGGTATCGGTAGTGGTAGTTGTAGCGGTAGCGGTAGTTGTACTTGTAGCGGTAGTGGTAGTGGTAGTTGTAGCGGTAGCGGTAGTGGTACTTGTAGCGGTAGTGGTAGTGGTAGTTGTAGCGGTAGCGGAAGTGGTAGTGGTAGGTTTAGCGGTAGTGGTAGTGGTAGTTGTAGCGGTAGTGGTAGTTGTAGCGGTAGTTTTAGTGGTAGTTGTAGCGGTAATGGTAGTAGTATTTGTAGCGGTAGTGGTAGTTGTACTTGTAGCGGTAGTGGTAGTGGTAGTTGTAGCGGTACTGGTAGTTGTAGTTGTAGTTGTAGTTGTAGCGGTAGCGGTAGCGGTAGCGGTAGTGTTAGTGTTAGTGTTAGTGGTAGTGGTAGTGGTAGCGGTAGTGGTAGTTGTAGCAGTAGCGGTAGTGGTAGTGGTAGTGATATGTTTAGCGGCAGCGTAAGTGGTAGTTGTAGCGCTAGTGGTAGTTGTTATTGTAGTTGTAGCAGTAGTTGTAGTGGTAGTTGTAGCGGTAGTGGTAGTGGTAGTAGTATTTGTAGCGGTAGCGGTAGGTGTAGTGGTATTTGTAGCGATAGCGGTAGTGGAAGTTGTAGTGGTAGTTGTAGCGGTAGTGGTAGTTGTAGCAGTAGCAGTAGCGGTAGTGGAAGTTGTAGTGGTAGATGTAGCGGTAGTGTAAGTGGTATTTGTAGCGGTAGCAGTAGTGGTAGTTGTAGTGGTAGTTGTAGCGGTAGTGGTAGTTGTAGCAGTAGCAGTAGCGGTAGTGGTAGTGGTAGTGGTAGTGGTAGTGGTAGTGGTAGTGGGAGTGGTAGTTGTAGCGATAGCGTAATAGGTAGTTGTAGCGGTAGTGGGGGTAATAGTGGTACTTGTAGTGGTAGTGGTAGTTGTAGCGGTAGCGGAAGTGGTAGTGGTAGGTTTAGCGGTAGCGGTAGTGGTAGTGGTAGTTGTAGTGGTAGTTGTAGTTGTAGCGGTAGTTCTGGTGGTAGTTGTAGCGGTAGTGGTAGTAGTATTTGTAGCGGTAGTGGTAGAGGTAGTTGTAGCAGCTGCGGTTGCGATGGTGGTAGTGATAGTTGTAGCGGTAGCGGTAGCGGTAGTGGTAGTTGTAGCGGCAGCTGTAGTGGTTCTCGTATTGGCAGTGGTAGTAGAAGTTGTAGCGGTAGCGGTAGTTGTACTTGTAGCGGTAGTGGTAGTTGTAGCAGTAGCGGTAGTGGTAGTGGTAGGTGTAGTTGTAGTGGTAGTGGTAGTTGTAGCGGTAGTGGTAGTGGTAGTGGTAGTTGTAGCGGTAGCAGTAGCGGTAGCTGTAGTGGTAGTGGTAGCTGTAGCAGAAGTGGTAGTGGTATTTGTAGCGGTAGTTGTAGTGGTAGTTGTAGCGGTAGTGGTAGTAGTATTTGTAGCGGTAGTGGTAGAGGTAGTTGTATTTGTAGCGGTAGCGGTAGTTGTACTTGTAGCGGTAGTGGTAGTTGTAGCAGTAGCGGTAGTGGTAGTGGTAGGTGTAGTTGTAGTGGTAGTGGTAGTTGTAGCGGTAGTGGTAGTGGTAGTTGTAGCGGTAGCAGTAGCGGTAGCTGTAGTGGTAGTGGTAGCTGTAGCAGAAGTGGTAGTGGTATTTGTAGCGGTAGTTGTAGTGGTAGTTGTAGCGGTAGTGGTAGTAGTATTTGTAGCGGTAGTGGTAGAGGTAGTTGTATTTGTAGCGGTCGTGGTAGTGGTAATTGTAGCGGTAGTGGTAGTTGTAGTTGTAGTTGTAGCGGTAGTGTTAGTGGTAGCGGTAGCGGTAGTGGTAGTGGTAGTTGTAGCAGTAGCGGTAGTGGTAGTGGTATTTTTAGCGATAGCGGTAGTGGTAGTTGTAGCGGTAGTGGGATTGGTAGTTGTAGCGGTAGTGGTAGTGGTAGTTGTATCGATAGCGGTAGTGGTAGTTGTAGCGGTAGCAATAGTGGTAGTGGTAGTTGTAGCATTAGCGGTAGTGGAAGTTGTAGCGGTTGCGATAGTGGTAGTGATAGTTGTAGCGGTAGTGGTAGTTGAGGCGTTAGTGGTGGTGGTATTTTTAGCGGTAACGGTAGTTGTACTTGTAGCGGTAGTGGTAGTGGTAGTTGTAGCGGTAGCGGTAGTGGTACTTAAAGCGGTAGTGGTAGTGGTAGTTGTAGCGGTAGCGGAAATGGTAGTGGTAGTTGTAGCATTAGCGGTAGTGGAAGTTGTATCGGTTGCGATAGTGGTAGTGGTAGTTGTAGCGGTAGTGGTAGTTGAAGCGGTAGCGGTAGTTGTACTTGTAGCGGTAGTGGTAGTGGTAGTTGTATTGGTAGTGGTAGTGGTAGTTGTAGCGGTAATGGTAACGGTAGTTGTACTTGTAGCGGTAGTGGTAGTGGTAGTTGTAGCGGTAGCGGTAGTGGTACTTAAAGCGGTAGTGGTAGTGGTAGTTGTAGCGGTAGCGGAAGTGGTAGTGGTAGTTGTAGCATTAGCGGTAGTGGAAGTTGTATCGGTTGCGATAGTGGTAGTGATAGTTGTAGTGGTAGTTGAAGCGGTAGCGGTAGTTGTACTTGTAGCGGTAGTGGTAGTGTTAGTTGTAGCGGTAGCGGTAGTGGTACTTGTAGCGGTAGTGGTAGTGGTAGTTGTAGCGGTAGCGGAAGTGGTAGTGGTAGGTTTAGCGGTAGCGGTAGTGGTACTTGTAACGGTAGTGGTAGTTTTAGTTGTAGTGGCAGTTGTAGCGGTAGTGGTAGTAGTATTTGTAGCGGTAGTGGTAAAGGAAGTTGTATTTGTAGCGGTCGTGGTAGTGGTAGTTGTAGTTGTAGCGGTAGTGTTAGTGGTAGCGGTAGTGGTAGTTATAGCAGTAGCGGTAGTGGTAGTGGTAGTGATAGGTTTAGCAGCAGTGTAAGTGGTAGTTGTAGCGGTAGTGGTAGTGGTAGTTGTCGTGGTAGTGGTAGTTGTAGCGGTAGTGGTAGTGGTAGTTGTAGTGGTAGTGGTATTTGTAGCGGTAGCGGTTGCGGTAGTGGTAGCTGTAGTGGTAGTGGTAGTTGCAGCGGTAGTGGTAGTTGTAGCGGTAGCAATAGTGGTAGTTGTAGTTGTAGCGGTAGCGGTAGCTGTAGTGGTAGTTGTAGCGGTAGCGGAGTTGTAGTGGTAGTTGTAGCATTAGCGGTAGTGGTACTTGTATTGGTAGTGCACAAACCAAACCCCCTTGGTTTGTGCTGTGGTGGAGACCTTTGTGGGCTATACTCGGCCTTGTCTCAGGATTGTAAGTTGGTGGTTGAGGATTTCCCTCTAGTGGTGCGGGGGCTGTGCTTTGGCAAAGTGGGTGGGGTTATATCCTTCCTGTTTGGCCCTGTCCGGGGGTTTCTTCGGATGGGGCCACAGTGTCTCCTGACCGCTCCTGTCTCAGCCTCCAGTATTTATGCTGCAGTAGTTTATGTGTCGGGGGGCTAGGGTCAGTTGGTTACCTGGAGTACTTCTCCTGTCTTATCCAGTGTCCTGTGTGAATGTAAGTATGCTCTCTCTAATTCTCTCGTTCTCTCTTTCTCTCTGAGAACCTGAGCCCTAGGACCATACGTCAGGACTACCGGGCATGATGACACCTTGCTGTCCCCAGTCCGCCTGGCCTTGCTGCTATTCCAGTTTCAACTGTTCTGCCTGCGGTTACGGAACCCTTACCTGTCCCAGACCTGCTGTTTTCAACTCTTAATGATCGGCTATGAAAAGCCAACTGAGATTTATTCCTGATTATTATTTGACCATGCTTGTCATTTATGAACATTTTTGAAAATCTTGGCTCTCTCTAATTTTCTCCTTCTCTCTTTCTTTCTCTCGGAGGACCTGGGCCCTAGGACCATGCGTCGGGACTGCCGCCCGTGGTGACTCCTTGCTGTCCCCAGTCCGCCTGGCCTTGCTGCTATTCCAGTTTCAGCTGTTCTGCCTGCGGTTATGGAACCGCCACCTGTCCCAGACCTGTTGTTTTTCAACTCTTGATGATCGGCTATGAAAAGCCAACTGAAAATTATTCATGATTATTATTTGACCATGCTTGTCACTTATGAACATTTTTGAACATCTTGGCATAGTTCTGTTATAATCTCCACCCGGCACAGCCAGAAGAGGACTGGCCACCCCTCATAGCCTGGTTCCTCTCTAGATTTCTTCCTAGGTTTTGGCCTTTCTAGGGAGTTTTTCCTAGCCACCGTGCTTCTACACCTGCATTACTAGCTGTTTGGGGTTTTAGGCTGGGTGTCTGTACAGCACTTCGAGATATTAGCTGATGTACGAAGGGCTATATAAAAATAAAATTGATTGAAAATTGATAGTGGTAGTGGTAGTTGTAGCGGTAACGGTAGTTGTACTTGTAGTGGTAGTGATAGTTGTAGCGGTAGCGGTAGTGGTACTTGTAGCGGTAGTGGTGTTGGTAGTTGTAGCGGAAGTTGTAGTGGTAGTTGTAGCATTAGCGGTAGTGGAAGTTGTAGCAGTTGCGGTTGCGATAGTGGTAGTGATAGTTGTACCGGTGGCGGTAGTGGCACTTGTATTGGCAGTGGTAGTGGTATTGTAGCGGTAGCGGTACTTGTACTTGTAGCGGTAGTGGTAGTTGTAGCAGTAGCGGTAGTGGTAGTGCTAGTGGTAGTTGTAGTTGTAGTGTTAGTGGTAGTTGCAGCTTCAGTGGTAGTGGTAGTTTTAGCGGTAGCGGTAGTGGTAGTGGGATTTGTAGCGGTAGCAGTAGCGGTAGTGATAGCTGTAGTGGTAGTGGTAGTTGTAGCAGAAGTGGTAGTGGTATTTGTAGCGGTAGCGGTAGTGGTAGTTGTAGCGGTAGCAATAGTGGTAGTGGTAGTTGTAGCATTAGCGGTAGTGGAAGTTGTAGCGGTTGCGATAGTGGTAGTGGTAGTTGTAGCGGTAGCGGTAGTGGTACTTATATTGGTAGTGGTAGTGGTAGTTGTAGCGGTAACGGTAGTTGTACTTGTAGTGGTAGTGATAGTTGTAGCAGTAGCGGTAGTGGTAGTGGTAGTTGTAGTGTTAGTGTTAGTGGTAGTTGTAGCGGTAGTGGTAGTGGTAGTTGTAGCGGTAGTGGTAGTGGGATTTGTAGCGGTAGCAGTAGCGGTAGTGATAGCTGTAGTGGTAGTGGTAGTTGTAGCAGAAGTGGTAGTGGTAGTTGTAGCATTAGCGGTAGTGGAAGTTGTAGCGGTTGCGATAGTGGTAGTGGTAGTTGTAGCGGTAGCGGTAGTGGTACTTGTATTGGAAGTGGTAGTGGTAGTTGTAGCGGTAGCGGAAGTGGTAGTGGTAGTTGTAGCATTAGCGGAAGTGGAAGTTGAAGCGGTTGCGATAGTGGTAGTGATAGTTGTAGCGGTAGTGGTAGTTGAAGCGGTAGCGGTAGTGGTACTTGTATTGGTAGTGGTAGTGGTAGTTGTTGAGGTAGTTGTAGCGGTAGTTGTAGTGGTAGTTGTAGCGCTAGCGGTAGCAGTAGTAGTATTTGTAGCGGTGTGGTAGTAGTATTTGTTGTGACAGCGGTAGTTGTAGTGGTAGTTGTAGCGGTAGTTGTAGCGGCAGTGGTAGTGGTAGTTGTAGCGGTAATTGCAGTGATAGTGTTAGTGGTGTTTGTAACGGTAGCATTATTGGTAGTGGTGTTTGTAGCGGTAGTGGTAGTTGTAGCGGTAGCGGTAGCGGTAGCTGTAGCGGTAGCGGTTGTGGTAGTGGTGTTTGTAGCGGTAGCATTAGTGGTAGTGGTGTTTGTAGTGGTAATGGTAGTTGTAGCGGTAGCGGTAGTGGTAGCAGTAGCTGAAGTTGTAGTGGTAGTTGTAGCGGTAGCGGTAGTTGTACTTGTAGCGGTAGTTGTACGTGTAGCGGTAGTGGTAGTTGTAGCGGTAGTGGTAGTTGTAGTTGTAGCGGTAGTTGTAGTGGTAGTTGTAGTAGTAGTTGTAGCGGCAGTGGTAGTGGTAGTTGTAGCGGTAGCAGTTGTGGTGTTTGTAGCGGTAGTGGTAGTGATAGTTGCAGCGGTAGCGGTTGCGGTAGTGGTAGTTGTAGCGGTAGTGGTGTTTGTAGTGGTAGCGGTAGTGGTAGTTGTAGCAGAAGTGGTAGTGGTATTTTTAGCGTTAGCGGTAGTGGTAGTTGTATCGGTAGCAGTAGTAGTATTTGTAGCGGTAGTGGTAGTAGTATTTGTAGTGACAGCGGTAGTTGTAGTGGTAGTTGTAGCGGTAGTTGTAGCGGCAGTGGTAGTGGTGGTTGTAGCGGTAGCGGTTGTGGTAGTCGTAGTTGTAGCGGTAATTGCAGTGGTAGTGGTAGTGGTGTTTGTAGCGGTAGCGGTAGTGGTTGCGGTAGTTGTACTTGTAGCGGTAGTGGTAGTTGTAGTGGTAGTCATAGTTGTAGTTGTAGCGGTAGTTGTAGTGGTAGTGGTAGTGGTGTTTGTAACGGTAGCATTAGTGGTAGTGGTGTTTGTGGCGGTTGTGGTAGTGGTTGTTGTAGCGGTAGGTTCAGCGGTAGTGGTAGTGGTGTTTGTAGCGGTAGCGGTAGTGGTAGCGGTAGTTGTACTTGTAGTGGTAGTTGTAGTGGTAGTCGTAGTTGTAGTTGTAGCGGTAGTTGTAGTGGTAGTTGTAGTTGAAGCGATAGTTGTAGTGGTAGTTATAGCGGTAGTGGTAGTAGAATTTGTAGCGGTAGTGGTAATTGTATTTGTAGCGGTAGTGGTGTTTGTAGCGGTAGTGGTAGTTGTAGCGGTAGTGGTAGTGGTAGTGGTAGTTGTAGCGGTAGCAGTTGTGGTAGTGGTAGTTGCAGCGGTAGCGGTTGAGGTAGTGGTAGTTTTAGCGGTAGCGGTAGTGGTAGTTTGTAGCAGAAGTGGAAGTGGTATTTGTAGCGCAAGTGGTAGTGGAAGTTGTAGCGGTTGCGATAGTGGTAGTGGTAGTTGTAGCGGTAGCGGTAGCGGTAGCGGTAGTGGTAGCAGTAGCTTTAGTGGTAGTGGTAGTTGTAGCGGTAGCGGTTGTTGTACTTGTAGCGGTAGTTGCAGCGGTAGTGGTAGTGGTGTTTGTAGCAGTAGCGGTAGTGGTAGTTGTAGCAGAAGTGGTAGTGGTATTTGTAGCGTTAGCGGTAGTGGAAGTGGAGGTTGTAGTGACAGTGGTAGTTGTAGTGGTAGTTGTAGTGGAAGTGGTAGTTGTAGCGGTAGCGGTTGAGGTAGTGGTAGTTGTAACAGTAGCGGTTGTGGTAGTGGTAGTGGTAGTGGTAGTTGTAGCGGTAACGGTAGTTGTACTTGTAGTGGTAGTGATAGTTGTAGCGGTAGTGGTACTTGTAGCGGTAGTGATTTTGGTAGTTGTAGCGGTAGCGGAAGTGGTAGTGGTAGTTGTAGCTTTAGCGGTAGTGGAAATTCAAGCGGTTGCGATAGTGGTCGTGATAGTTGTAGCGGTAGTGGTACTTGAAGCGGTAGCGGTAGTGGTACTTAAAGCGGTAGTGGTAGTGGTAGTTGTAGCGGTAGCGGAAGTGGTAGTGGTAGTTGTAGCATTAGCGGTAGTGGAAGTTGTAGCGGTTGCGATAGTGGTAGTGATAGTTGTAGCGGTAGTGGTAGTTGAAGCGGTAGCGGTAGTTGTACATGTATCGGTAGTGGTAGTTGTAGTGGTAGTCATAGTTGTAGTTGTAGCGGTAATTGTAGTGGTAGTGGTAGTGGTGTTTGTAACGGTAGCATTAGTGGTAGTGGTGTTTGTGGCGGTTGTGGTAGTGGTTGTTGTAGCGGTAGTTGCAGCGGTAGTGGTAGTGGTGTTTGTAGCGGTAGCGGTAGTGGTAGTTGTAGCGGTAGCAATAGTGGTAGTGGTAGTTGTAGCATTAGCGGTAGTGGAAGTTGTAGCGGTTGCGATAGTGGTAGTGGTAGTTGTAGCGGTAGCGGTAGTGGTACTTGTATTGGAAGTGGTAGTGGTAGTTGTAGCGGTAGCGGAAGTGGTAGTGGTAGTTGATGCATTAGCGGAAGTGGAAGTTGAAGCGGTTGCGATAGTGGTAGTGATAGTTGTAGCGGTAGTGGTAGTTGAAGCGGTAGCGGTAGTGGTACTTGTATTGGTAGTGGTAGTGGTAGTTGTTGAGGTAGTTGTAGCGGTAGCTGTAGTGGTAGTTGTAGCGCTAGCGGTAGCAGTAGTAGTATTTGTAGCGGTGTGGTAGTAGTATTTGTAGTGACAGCGGTAGTTGTAGTGGTAGTTGTAGCGGTAGTTGTAGCGGCAGTGGTAGTGGTAGTTGTAGCGGTAATTGCAGTGATAGTGTTAGTGGTGTTTGTAACGGTAGCATTAGTGGTAGTGGTGTTTGTAGCGGTAGTGGTAGTTGTAGCGGTAGCGGTAGCGGTTGTGGTAGTGGTGTTTGTAGCGGTAGCATTAGTGGTAGTGGTGTTTGTAGTGGTAGTGGTAGTTGTAGCGGTAGCGGTAGTGGAAGTTGTAGTGGTTGGAATAGTGGTAGTGGTAGTTGTAGCGGTAGCGGTAGTGGTAGCAGTAGCTGTAGCTGTAGTTGTAGTGGTAGTTGTAGCGGTAGCGGTAGTTGTACTTGTAGCGGTAGTTGTACGTGTAGCGGTAGTGGTAGTTGTAGCGGTAGTGGTAGTTGTAGTTGTAGCGGTAGTTGTAGTGGTAGTTGTAGTGGTAGTTGTAGGGGCAGTGGTAGTGGTAGTTGTAGCGGTAGCAGTTGTGGTGTTTGTAGCGGTAGTGGTAGTGGTAGTTGCAGCGGTTGCGGTAGTGGTAGTTGTAGCGGTAGCGGTAGTAGTGTTTGTAGCGTTAGCGGTAGTGGTAGTTGTAGCGGTAGCAGTAGTAGTATTTGTAGCGGTACTGGTAGTAGTATTTGTAGTGACAGCGGTAGTTGTAGTGGTAGTTGAAGCGGTAGTTGTAGCGGCAGTGGTAGTGGTGGTTGTAGCGGTAGCGGTTGTGGTAGTCGTAGTTGTAGCGGTAATTGCAGTGGTAGTGGTAGTGGTGTTTGTAGCGGTAGCGGTAGTGGTTGCGGTAGTTGTACTTGTAGCGGTAGTGGTAGTTGTAGTGGTAGTCATAGTTGTAGTTGTAGCGGTAGTTGTAGTGGTAGTGGTGTTTGTAACGGTAGCATTAGTGGTAGTGGTGTTTGTGGCGGTTGTGGTAGTGGTTGTTGTAGCGGTAGTTGCAGCGGTAGTGGTAGTGGTGTTTGTAGCGGTAGCGGTAGTGGTAGCGGTAGTTGTACTTGTAGCGGTAGTGGTAGTTGTAGTGGTAGTCGTAGTTGTAGTTGTAGCGGTAGTTGTAGTGGTAGTTGTAGTTGAAGCGATAGTTGTAGTGGTAGTTGTAGCGGTAGTTGTAGTATAATTTGTAGCGGTAGTGGTAATTGTATTTGTAGCGGTAGCGGTAGTGGTGTTTGTAGCGGTAGTGGTAGTTTTAGCGGTAGTGGTAGTGGTAGTGGTAGTTGTAGCAGTTGTGGTAGTGGTAGTTGCAGCGGTAGCGGTTGAGGTAGTGGTAGTTTTAGCGGTAGCGGTAGTGATAGTTTGTAGCAGAAGTGGAAGTGGTATTTGTAGCGCAAGTGGTAGTGGAAGTTGTAGCGGTTGCGATAGTGGTAGTGGTAGTTGTAGCGGTAGCGGTAGCGGTAGTGGTAGCAGTAGCTTTAGTGGTAGTGGTACTTGTAGCGGTAGCGGTTGTTGTACTTGTAGCGGTAGTTGCAGCGGTAGTGGTAGTGGTGTTTGTAGCGGTAGCGGTAGTGGTAGTTGTAGCAGAAGTGGTAGTGGTATTTGTAGCGTTAGTGGTAGTGGAAGTGGAAGTTGTAGTGACAGTGGTAGTTGTAGTGGTAGTTGTAGTGGAAGTGGTAGTTGTAGCGGTAGCGGTTGTGGTAGTGGTAGTTGTAACAGTAGCGGTTGTGGTAGTGGTAGTGGTAGTGGTAGTGGTAGTTGTAGCGGTAGCGGTAGTGGTACTTGTATTGGTAGTGGTAGTTGTAGCGGTAACGGTAGTTGTACTTGTAGTGGTAGTGATAGTTGTAGCGGTAGCGGTAGTGGTACTTGTAGCGGTAGTGGTGTTGGTAGTTGTAGCGGTAGCGGAAGTGGTAGTGGTAGTTGTAGCATTAGCGGTAGTGGAAGTTGAAGCGGTTGCGATTGTGGTAGTGATAGTTGTAACGGTAGTGGTAGTTGAAGCGATAGCGGTAGTGGTACTTAAAGCGGTAGTGGTAGTGGTAGCTGTAGCGGTAGCGGAAGTGGTAGTGGTAGTTGTAGCATTAGCGGTAGTGGAAGTTGTAGCGGTTGCGATAGTGGTAGTGATAGTTGTAGCGGTAGTGGTAGTTGAAGCGGTAGCGGTAGTTGTACTTGTAGCGGTAGTGGTAGTTGTAGTGGTAGTCATAGTTGTAGTTGTAGCGGTAGTTGTAGTGGTAGTGGTAGTGGTGTTTGTAACGGTAGCATTAGTGGTAGTGGTGTTTGTGGCGGTTGTGGAAGTGGTTGTTGTAGCGGTAGTTGCAGCGGTAGTGGTAGTGGTGTTTGTAGCGGTAGCGGTTGTGGTAGTCGTAGTTGTAGCGGTAATTGCAGTGGTAGTGGTAGTGGTGTTTGTAGCGGTAGCGGTAGTGGTAGCGGTAGTTGTACTTGTAGCGGTAGTGGTAGTCATAGTTGTAGTTGTAGCGGTAGTGGTAGTGGTAGTGGTGTTTGTAACGGTAGCATTAGTGGTAGTGGTGTTTGTGGCGGTTGTGGTAGTGGTTGTTGTAGCGGTAGTTGCAGCGGTAGTGGTAGTGGTGTTTGTAGCGGTAGCGGTAGTGGTAGCGGTAGTTGTACTTGTAGCGGTAGTGGTAGTTGTAGTGGTAGTCGTAGCGGTAGTTGTAGTGGTAGTTGTAGTTGAAGCGATAGTTGTAGTAGTAGTTGTAGCGGTAGTGGTAGTAGAATTTGTAGCGGTAGTGGTAGTTGTATTTGTAGCGGTAGCGGTAGTGGAGTTTGTAGCGGTAGTGGTAGTTGTAGCGGTAGTGGTAGTGGTAGTGGTAGTTGTAGCGGCAGCAGTTGTGGTAGTGGTAGTTGCAGCGGTAGCGGTTGAGGTAGTGGTAGTTTTAGCGGTAGCAGTAGTGGTAGTTTGTAGCAGAAGTGGAAGTGGTATTTATAGCGTAAGTGGTAGTGGAAGTTGTAGCGGTTGCGATAGCGGTAGTGGTGTTTGTAGCGGTAGTGGTAGTTGTAGCGGTAGTGGTAGTGGTAGTGGTAGTTGTAGCGGTAGCAGTTGTGGTAGTGGAAGTTGCAGCGGTTGCGGTTGAGGTAGTGGTAGTTTTAGCGGTAGCGGTAGTGGTAGTTTGTAGCAGAAGTGGAAGTGGTATTTGTAGCGTAAGTGGTAGTGGTAGTTGTAGCGGTAGCGGGAGTGGTACTTGTAGTGGTAGTGATAGTTGTAGCGGTAGTTGCAGCGGTAGTTGTAGTGGTGTTTGTAACTGTAGCGGTTGCGGTAGTGGTAGTTGTAGCGGTGGCGGTAGTGGTGTTTGTAGCGGGAGCGGTAGTGGTAGTTGTAGCAGAAGTGGTAGTGGTATTTGTAGCGTTAGCGGTAGTGGAAGTTGTAGCGGTTGCGATAGTGGTAGTGGTAGTTGTACCGGTAGTGGTAGCAGTAGCTGTAGTGGTAGTGGTAGTTATAGCGGTAGCGGTAGTGATAGTGGTAGTTGTAGCGGTAGCGGTAGTGGAATTTGTAGCGGTAGTGGTAGTGGTAGTTGTAGCGGTTGCGATAGTGGTAGTGGTAGTTGTAGCGGTATCGGTAGTGGTAGCAGTAGCTGTAGTGGTAGTGGTAGTTGTAGCGGTAGCAGGAGTGGTACTTGTAGCGGTAGTGGTAGTGGTAGTGGTAGTTGTAGCGGTAGTTGCAGCGGTAGTCGTAGTGGTGTTTGTAGCTGTAGCGGTAGTGGTAGTGGTGTTTTTAGCGGTAGCGGTAGTGGTAGTTGTAGCGGTATCGGTAGTGGTAGCAGTAGCTGTAGTGGTAGTGGTAGTTGTAGCGGTAGCGGGAGTGGTACTTGTAGTGGTAGTGATAGTTGTAGCGGTAGTTGCAGCGGTAGTTGTAGTGGTGTTTGTAGCTGTAGCGGTTGCGGTAGTGGTAGTTGTAGCGGTGGCGGTAGTGGTGTTTGTAGCGGGAGCGGTAGTGGTAGTTGTAGCAGAAGTGGTAGTGGTATTTGTAGCGTTAGCGGTAGTGGAAGTTGTAGCGGTTGCGATAATGGTAGTGGTAGTTGTAGCGGTAGTGGTAGCAGTAGCTGTAGTGGTAGTGGTAGTTATAGCGGTAGCGGTAGTGGTACTTGTAGCGGTAGTGATAGTGGTAGTTGTAGCGGTAGCGGTAGTGGAATTTGTAGCGGTAGTGGTAGTGGTAGTTGTAGCGGTTGCGATAGTGGTAGTGGTAGTTGTAGCGGTATCGGTAGTGGTAGCAGTAGCTGTAGTGGTAGTGGTAGTTGTAGCGGTAGCGGGAGTGGTACTTGTAGCGGTAGTGGTAGTGGTAGTGGTAGTGGTAGTGGTAGTTGTAGTTGTAGCGGTAGTTGCAGCGGTGTTTTTAGGGGTAGCGGTAGTGGTAGTTGTAGCGGTAGTGGTAGTTGTTGTTGTAGCAGTAGCGGTTGTGGTAGTGGTAGTTGCAGCGGTAGTGGTAGTGGTGTTTGTAGCGGTAGTGGTAGTTGTATTTGTAGCGATAGTGGTAGTGGTAGTTGTAGCGGTAGCGGTAGTGGTAGTGGTAGTTGTAGCAGTAGCGGTAGTGGTAGTGGTAGTTGTAGCGGTTGTGATAGTGGTAGTGGTAGTTGTAGTGGTAGTGGTAGTGGTAGTGGTAGTGGTAGTAGTAGCGGTAGCGGTAGTGGTAGTTGTAGCTGTAGCGGTAGCGGTTGTGGTAGTGGTGTTTGTAGCGGTAGCATTAGTGGTAGTGGTGTTTGTAGTGGTAGTGGTAGTTGTAGCGGTAGCGGTAGTTGTACTTGTAGCGGTAGTTGTACGTGTAGCGGTAGTGGTAGTTGTAGCGGTAGTGGTAGTTGTAGTTGTAGCGGTAGTTGTAGTGGTAGTTGTAGTAGTAGTTGTAGCGGCAGTGGTAGTGGTAGTTGTAGCGGTAGCAGTTGTGGTGTTTGTAGCGGTAGTGGTAGTGATAGTTGCAGCGGTAGCGGTTGCGGTAGTGGTAGTTGTAGCGGTAGTGGTGTTTGTAGTGGTAGCGGTAGTGGTAGTTGTAGCAGAAGTGGTAGTGGTATTTTTAGCGTTAGCGGTAGTGGTAGTTGTATCGGTAGCAGTAGTAGTATTTGTAGCGGTAGTGGTAGTAGTATTTGTAGTGACAGCGGTAGTTGTAGTGGTAGTTGTAGCGGTAGTTGTAGCGGCAGTGGTAGTGGTGGTTGTAGCGGTAGCGGTTGTGGTAGTCGTAGTTGTAGCGGTAATTGCAGTGGTAGTGGTAGTGGTGTTTGTAGCGGTAGCGGTAGTGGTTGCGGTAGTTGTACTTGTAGCGGTAGTGGTAGTTGTAGTGGTAGTCATAGTTGTAGTTGTAGCGGTAGTTGTAGTGGTAGTGGTAGTGGTGTTTGTAACGGTAGCATTAGTGGTAGTGGTGTTTGTGGCGGTTGTGGTAGTGGTTGTTGTAGCGGTAGGTTCAGCGGTAGTGGTAGTGGTGTTTGTAGCGGTAGCGGTAGTGGTAGCGGTAGTTGTACTTGTAGTGGTAGTTGTAGTGGTAGTCGTAGTTGTAGTTGTAGCGGTAGTTGTAGTGGTAGTTGTAGTTGAAGCGATAGTTGTAGTGGTAGTTATAGCGGTAGTGGTAGTAGAATTTGTAGCGGTAGTGGTAATTGTATTTGTAGCGGTAGTGGTGTTTGTAGCGGTAGTGGTAGTTGTAGCGGTAGTGGTAGTGGTAGTGGTAGTTGTAGCGGTAGCAGTTGTGGTAGTGGTAGTTGCAGCGGTAGCGGTTGAGGTAGTGGTAGTTTTAGCGGTAGCGGTAGTGGTAGTTTGTAGCAGAAGTGGAAGTGGTATTTGTAGCGCAAGTGGTAGTGGAAGTTGTAGCGGTTGCGATAGTGGTAGTGGTAGTTGTAGCGGTAGCGGTAGCGGTAGCGGTAGTGGTAGCAGTAGCTTTAGTGGTAGTGGTAGTTGTAGCGGTAGCGGTTGTTGTACTTGTAGCGGTAGTTGCAGCGGTAGTGGTAGTGGTGTTTGTAGCAGTAGCGGTAGTGGTAGTTGTAGCAGAAGTGGTAGTGGTATTTGTAGCGTTAGCGGTAGTGGAAGTGGAGGTTGTAGTGACAGTGGTAGTTGTAGTGGTAGTTGTAGTGGAAGTGGTAGTTGTAGCGGTAGCGGTTGAGGTAGTGGTAGTTGTAACAGTAGCGGTTGTGGTAGTGGTAGTGGTAGTGGTAGTTGTAGCGGTAACGGTAGTTGTACTTGTAGTGGTAGTGATAGTTGTAGCGGTAGCGGTAGTGGTACTTGTAGCGGTAGTGATTTTGGTAGTTGTAGCGGTAGCGGAAGTGGTAGTGGTAGTTGTAGCTTTAGCGGTAGTGGAAGTTCAAGCGGTTGCGATAGTGGTCGTGATAGTTATAGCGGTAGTGGTACTTGAAGCGGTAGCGGTAGTGGTACTTAAAGCGGTAGTGGTAGTGGTAGTTGTAGCGGTAGCGGAAGTGGTAGTGGTAGTTGTAGCATTAGCGGTAGTGGAAGTTGTAGCGGTTGCGATAGTGGTAGTGATAGTTGTAGCGGTAGTGGTAGTTGAAGCGGTAGCGGTAGTTGTACATGTATCGGTAGTGGTAGTTGTAGTGGTAGTCATAGTTGTAGTTGTAGCGGTAATTGTAGTGGTAGTGGTAGTGGTGTTTGTAACGGTAGCATTAGTGGTAGTGGTGTTTGTGGCGGTTGTGGTAGTGGTTGTTGTAGCGGTAGTTGCAGCGGTAGTGGTAGTGGTGTTTGTAGCGGTAGCGGTAGTGGTAGTTGTAGCGGTAGCAATAGTGGTAGTGGTAGTTGTAGCATTAGCGGTAGTGGAAGTTGTAGCGGTTGCGATAGTGGTAGTGGTAGTTGTAGCGGTAGCGGTAGTGGTACTTGTATTGGAAGTGGTAGTGGTAGTTGTAGCGGTAGCGGAAGTGGTAGTGGTAGTTGATGCATTAGCGGAAGTGGAAGTTGAAGCGGTTGCGATAGTGGTAGTGATAGTTGTAGCGGTAGTGGTAGTTGAAGCGGTAGCGGTAGTGGTACTTGTATTGGTAGTGGTAGTGGTAGTTGTTGAGGTAGTTGTAGCGGTAGTTGTAGTGGTAGTTGTAGCGCTAGCGGTAGCAGTAGTAGTATTTGTAGCGGTGTGGTAGTAGTATTTGTAGTGACAGCGGTAGTTGTAGTGGTAGTTGTAGCGGTAGTTGTAGCGGCAGTGGTAGTGGTAGTTGTAGCGGTAATTGCAGTGATAGTGTTAGTGGTGTTTGTAACGGTAGCATTAGTGGTAGTGGTGTTTGTAGCGGTAGTGGTAGTTGTAGCGGTAGCGGTAGCGGTTGTGGTAGTGGTGTTTGTAGCGGTAGCATTAGTGGTAGTGGTGTTTGTAGTGGTAGTGGTAGTTGTAGCGGTAGCGGTAGTGGAAGTTGTAGTGGTTGGAATAGTGGTAGTGGTAGTTGTAGCGGTAGCGGTAGTGGTAGCAGTAGCTGTAGCTGTAGTTGTAGTGGTAGTTGTAGCGGTAGTTGTACTTGTAGCGGTAGTTGTACGTGTAGCGGTAGTGGTAGTTGTAGCGGTAGTGGTAGTTGTAGTTGTAGCGGTAGTTGTAGTGGTAGTTGTAGTGGTAGTTGTAGGGGCAGTGGTAGTGGTAGTTGTAGCGGTAGCAGTTGTGGTGTTTGTAGCGGTAGTGGTAGTGGTAGTTGCAGCGGTTGCGGTAGTGGTAGTTGTAGCGGTAGCGGTAGTAGTGTTTGTAGCGTTAGCGGTAGTGGTAGTTGTAGCGGTAGCAGTAGTAGTATTTGTAGCGGTACTGGTAGTAGTATTTGTAGTGACAGCGGTAGTTGTAGTGGTAGTTGAAGCGGTAGTTGTAGCGGCAGTGGTAGTGGTGGTTGTAGCGGTAGCGGTTGTGGTAGTCGTAGTTGTAGCGGTAATTGCAGTGGTAGTGGTAGTGGTGTTTGTAGCGGTAGCGGTAGTGGTTGCGGTAGTTGTACTTGTAGCGGTAGTGGTAGTTGTAGTGGTAGTCATAGTTGTAGTTGTAGCGGTAGTTGTAGTGGTAGTGGTGTTTGTAACGGTAGCATTAGTGGTAGTGGTGTTTGTGGCGGTTGTGGTAGTGGTTGTTGTAGCGGTAGTTGCAGCGGTAGTGGTAGTGGTGTTTGTAGCGGTAGCGGTAGTGGTAGCGGTAGTTGTACTTGTAGCGGTAGTGGTAGTTGTAGTGGTAGTCGTAGTTGTAGTTGTAGCGGTAGTTGTAGTGGTAGTTGTAGTTGAAGCGATAGTTGTAGTGGTAGTTGTAGCGGTAGTTGTAGTATAATTTGTAGCGGTAGTGGTAATTGTATTTGTAGCGGTAGCGGTAGTGGTGTTTGTAGCGGTAGTGGTAGTTTTAGCGGTAGTGGTAGTGGTAGTGGTAGTTGTAGCAGTTGTGGTAGTGGTAGTTGCAGCGGTAGCGGTTGAGGTAGTGGTAGTTTTAGCGGTAGCGGTAGTGATAGTTTGTAGCAGAAGTGGAAGTGGTATTTGTAGCGCAAGTGGTAGTGGAAGTTGTAGCGGTTGCGATAGTGGTAGTGGTAGTTGTAGCGGTAGCGGTAGCGGTAGTGGTAGCAGTAGCTTTAGTGGTAGTGGTACTTGTAGCGGTAGCGGTTGTTGTACTTGTAGCGGTAGTTGCAGCGGTAGTGGTAGTGGTGTTTGTAGCGGTAGCGGTAGTGGTAGTTGTAGCAGAAGTGGTAGTGGTATTTGTAGCGTTAGTGGTAGTGGAAGTGGAAGTTGTAGTGACAGTGGTAGTTGTAGTGGTAGTTGTAGTGGAAGTGGTAGTTGTAGCGGTAGCGGTTGTGGTAGTGGTAGTTGTAACAGTAGCGGTTGTGGTAGTGGTAGTGGTAGTGGTAGTGGTAGTTGTAGCGGTAGCGGTAGTGGTACTTGTATTGGTAGTGGTAGTTGTAGCGGTAACGGTAGTTGTACTTGTAGTGGTAGTGATAGTTGTAGCGGTAGCGGTAGTGGTACTTGTAGCGGTAGTGGTGTTGGTAGTTGTAGCGGTAGCGGAAGTGGTAGTGGTAGTTGTAGCATTAGCGGTAGTGGAAGTTGAAGCGGTTGCGATTGTGGTAGTGATAGTTGTAACGGTAGTGGTAGTTGAAGCGATAGCGGTAGTGGTACTTAAAGCGGTAGTGGTAGTGGTAGCTGTAGCGGTAGCGGAAGTGGTAGTGGTAGTTGTAGCATTAGCGGTAGTGGAAGTTGTAGCGGTTGCGATAGTGGTAGTGATAGTTGTAGCGGTAGTGGTAGTTGAAGCGGTAGCGGTAGTTGTACTTGTAGCGGTAGTGGTAGTTGTAGTGGTAGTCATAGTTGTAGTTGTAGCGGTAGTTGTAGTGGTAGTGGTAGTGGTGTTTGTAACGGTAGCATTAGTGGTAGTGGTGTTTGTGGCGGTTGTGGAAGTGGTTGTTGTAGCGGTAGTTGCAGCGGTAGTGGTAGTGGTGTTTGTAGCGGTAGCGGTTGTGGTAGTCGTAGTTGTAGCGGTAATTGCAGTGGTAGTGGTAGTGGTGTTTGTAGCGGTAGCGGTAGTGGTAGCGGTAGTTGTACTTGAAGCGGTAGTGGTAGTCATAGTTGTAGTTGTAGCGGTAGTGGTAGTGGTAGTGGTGTTTGTAACGGTAGCATTAGTGGTAGTGGTGTTTGTGGCGGTTGTGGTAGTGGTTGTTGTAGCGGTAGTTGCAGCGGTAGTGGTAGTGGTGTTTGTAGCGGTAGCGGTAGTGGTAGCGGTAGTTGTACTTGTAGCGGTAGTGGTAGTTGTAGTGGTAGTCGTAGCGGTAGTTGTAGTGGTAGTTGTAGTTGAAGCGATAGTTGTAGTAGTAGTTGTAGCGGTAGTGGTAGTAGAATTTGTAGCGGTAGTGGTAGTTGTATTTGTAGCGGTAGCGGTAGTGGAGTTTGTAGCGGTAGTGGTAGTTGTAGCGGTAGTGGTAGTGGTAGTGGTAGTGGTAGTTGTAGCGGTAGCAGTTGTGGTAGTGGTAGTTGCAGCGGTAGCGGTTGAGGTAGTGGTAGTTTTAGCGGTAGCAGTAGTGGTAGTTTGTAGCAGAAGTGGAAGTGGTATTTATAGCGTAAGTGGTAGTGGAAGTTGTAGCGGTTGCGATAGCGGTAGTGGTGTTTGTAGCGGTAGTGGTAGTTGTAGCGGTAGTGGTAGTGGTAGTGGTAGTTGTAGCGGTAGCAGTTGTGGTAGTGGAAGTTGCAGCGGTTGCGGTTGAGGTAGTGGTAGTTTTAGCGGTAGCGGTAGTGGTAGTTTGTAGCAGAAGTAGAAGTGGTATTTGTAGCGTAAGTGGTAGTGGTAGTTGTAGCGGTAGCGGGAGTGGTACTTGTAGTGGTAGTGATAGTTGTAGCGGTAGTTGCAGCGGTAGTTGTAGTGGTGTTTGTAACTGTAGCGGTTGCGGTAGTGGTAGTTGTAGCGGTGGCGGTAGTGGTGTTTGTAGCGGGAGCGGTAGTGGTAGTTGTAGCAGAAGTGGTAGTGGTATTTGTAGCGTTAGCGGTAGTGGAAGTTGTAGCGGTTGCGATAGTGGTAGTGGTAGTTGTAGTGGTAGCAGTAGCTGTAGTGGTAGTGGTAGTTATAGCGGTAGCGGTAGTGATAGTGGTAGTTGTAGCGGTAGCGGTAGTGGAATTTGTAGCGGTAGTGGTAGTGGTAGTTGTAGCGGTTGCGATAGTGGTAGTGGTAGTTGTAGCGGTATCGGTAGTGGTAGCAGTAGCTGTAGTGGTAGTGGTAGTTGTAGCGGTAGCAGGAGTGGTACTTGTAGCGGTAGTGGTAGTGGTAGTGGTAGTTGTAGCGGTAGTTGCAGCGGTAGTCGTAGTGGTGTTTGTAGCTGTAGCGGTAGTGGTAGTGGTGTTTTTAGCGGTAGCGGTAGTGGTAGTTGTAGCGGTATCGGTAGTGGTAGCAGTAGCTGTAGTGGTAGTGGTAGTTGTAGCGGTAGCGGGAGTGGTACTTGTAGTGGTAGTGATAGTTGTAGCGGTAGTTGCAGCGGTAGTTGTAGTGGTGTTTGTAGCTGTAGCGGTTGCGGTAGTGGTAGTTGTAGCGGTGGCGGTAGTGGTGTTTGTAGCGGGAGCGGTAGTGGTAGTTGTAGCAGACGTGGTAGTGGTATTTGTAGCGTTAGCGGTAGTGGAAGTTGTAGCGGTTGCGATAATGGTAGTGGTAGTTGTAGCGGTAGTGGTAGCAGTAGCTGTAGTGGTAGTGGTAGTTATAGCGGTAGCGGTAGTGGTACTTGTAGCGGTAGTGATAGTGGTAGTTGTAGCGGTAGCGGTAGTGGAATTTGTAGCGGTAGTGGTAGTGGTAGTTGTAGCGGTTGCGATAGTGGTAGTGGTAGTTGTAGCGGTATCGGTAGTGGTAGCAGTAGCTGTAGTGGTAGTGGTAGTTGTAGCGGTAGCGGGAGTGGTACTTGTAGCGGTAGTGGTAGTGGTAGTGGTAGTGGTAGTGGTAGTTGTAGTTGTAGCGGTAGTTGCAGCGGTGTTTTTAGGGGTAGCGGTAGTGGTAGTTGTAGCGGTAGTGGTAGTTGTTGTTGTAGCAGTAGCGGTTGTGGTAGTGGTAGTTGCAGCGGTAGTGGTAGTGGTGTTTGTAGCGGTAGTGGTAGTTGTATTTGTAGCGATAGTGGTAGTGGTAGTTGTAGCGGTAGCGGTAGTGGTAGTGGTAGTTGTAGCAGTAGCGGTAGTGGTAGTGGTAGTTGTAGCGGTTGTGATAGTGGTAGTGGTAGTTGTAGTGGTAGTGGTAGTGGTAGTGGTAGTGGTAGTAGTAGCGGTAGCGGTAGTGGTAGTTGTAGCGGTAGCGGTAGTGGTGGCGGTAGTGGTAGTTGTAGCGGTAGTTGTAGTGGTAGTGGTAGTGGTAGTGGTAGTGGTAGTGGTAGTAGTGTTTGTAGCGGTAGCAGTAGTTGTAGTGGTATTTGTAGCGATAGCGGTAGCGGTAGTGGTAGTTGTATTTGTAGCAGTTGCGATAGTGGTAGTGGTAGTTGTAGCGGTAGTGGGAGTGGTACAAGTAGCGGTAGTGGTATTGGTAGTGGTAGTGGTAGTTGTAGCGGTAGTTGCAGCGGTAGTGGTAGTGGTGTTTGTTGCTGTAGCGGTAGTGGTAGTGGTGTTTGTAGCGGAGTGGTATTTGTAGCGGTAGCAGTAGTGGTAGTGGTAGTGGTAGTTGTAGTGGTAGTGGTAGTGGTATTTGTAGCGGTTGTGGTAGTGGTATTTGTAGCGGTAGTGGTAGTAGTAGCGGTAGCGGTAGTTGTAGTTGTAGTGGTAGTTGTATTGGTATTTGTAGTGGTAGCGGTAGTTGTAGTTGTAGTGGTAGTGGTAGTGGTAGTAGTACTAGTATCAGTAGTGGTGGTGGTAGTGGTAGTGGTGTTTGTAGCAGTAGAGGTAGTGGTAGTGGTATTTGTAGTGGCGGCAGCAGCAGTTCGACAGTAGTTTTCCTCCTCTAGCAGCAGCCCAGAAGTGTGCTTGGAGCTCCACTGTAACTAGACACATAGCTCGTTAGCTCGTTAGCAGAAGTGGTAGTGGTATTTGTAGCGTTAGCGGTAGTGGAAGTTGTAGCGGTTGCGATAATGGTAGTGGTAAATGTAGCGGTAGTGGTAGCAGTAGCTGTAGTGGTAGTGGTAGTTATAGCGGTAGCGGTAGTGGTACTTGTAGCGGTAGTGATAGTGGTAGTTGTAGCGGTAGCGGTAGTGGAATTTGTAGCGGTAGTGGTAGTGGTAGTTGTAGCGGTTGCGATAGTGGTAGTGGTAGTTGTAGCGGTATCGGTAGTGGTAGCAGTAGCTGTAGTGGTAGTGGTAGTTGTAGCGGTAGCGGGAGTGGTACTTGTAGCGGTAGTGGTAGTGGTAGTGGTAGTGGTAGTGGTAGTGGTAGTGGTAGTGGTAGTTGTAGTTGTAGCGGTAGTTGCAGCGGTGTTTTTAGGGGTAGCGGTAGTGGTAGTTGTAGCGGTAGTGGTAGTTGTTGTTGTAGCAGTAGCGGTTGTGGTAGTGGTAGTTGCAGCGGTAGTGGTAGTGGTGTTTGTAGCGGTAGTGGTAGTTGTATTTGTAGCGATAGTGGTAGTGGTAGTTGTAGCGGTAGCGGTAGTGGTAGTGGTAGTTGTAGCAGTAGCGGTAGTGGTAGTGGTAGTTGTAGCGGTTGTGATAGTGGTAGTGGTAGTTGTAGTGGTAGTGGTAGTGGTAGTGGTAGTAGTAGCGGTAGCGGTAGTGGTAGTTGTAGCGATAGCGGTAGTGGTGGCGGTAGTGGTAGTTGTAGCGGTAGTTGTAGTGGTAGTGGTAGTGGTAGTGGTAGTGGTAGTGGTAGTGGTAGTAGTGTTTGTAGCGGTAGCAGTAGTTGTAGTGGTATTTGTAGCGATAGCGGTAGCGGTAGTGGTAGTTGTATTTGTAGCAGTTGCGATAGTGGTAGTGGTAGTTGTAGCGGTAGTGGTAGTTTTAGCGGTAGCGGGAGTGGTACAAGTAGCGGTAGTGGTATTGGTAGTGGTAGTGGTAGTTGTAGCGGTAGTTGCAGCGGTAGTGGTAGTGGTGTTTGTTGCTGTAGCGGTAGTGGTAGTGGTGTTTGTAGCGGAGTGGTATTTGTAGCGGTAGCAGTAGTGGTAGTGGTAGTGGTAGTTGTAGTGGTAGTGGTAGTGGTATTTGTAGCGGTTGTGGTAGTGGTATTTGTAGCGGTAGTGGTAGTAGTAGCGGTAGCGGTAGTTGTAGTTGTAGTGGTAGTTGTATTGGTATTTGTAGCGGTAGTTGTAGTGGTAGTGGTAGTGGTAGTGGTAGTAGTACTAGTATCAGTAGTGGTGGTGGTAGTGGTAGTGGTGTTTGTAGCAGTAGAGGTAGTGGTAGTGGTATTTGTAGTGGCGGCAGCAGCAGTTCGACAGTAGTTTTCCTCCTCTAGCAGCAGCCCAGAAGTGTGCTTGGAGCTCCACTGTAACTAGACACATAGCTCGTTAGGTCAATGAGGCCATGTTGTGACAGACTTGGGCCAATTCTCGTCACCAAGGACACTAGCCAATAAATCTTTTAAAATCAAGGAAGAGAACACAGCAAACCAAGGTAAGTTGTGCAAAGTAAGAAGGCACATATTTTCTAAATAAAGGTCACAGCAAAACTAATATTAATACTCACAAAAATGGTGGGCAGCACATGTCATAACCTGTTTCTGACATGTGCGTGTCCATGTGTCTTGTGTCTTTATGTCTGTACTGTATCTGTGTGTGTACCCAGTTTGCAGGATGTGCTCTGTAATCTAATTAAGTTCTAACCGGGCTTGACATGACCGCTAACCCCGCTGTAACAGACGGTCTCCTGTCTGAACTAACAGGCTCACAAACACCAACGCATCCACACACGCACGCACGCACGCACGCACGCACACACACACACACACACACACACACACACACACACACACACACACACACACACACACACACACACACACACACACACACACACACACACACACACACACACACACACACACACACACACACACACACACACACACACACACACACACACACACACACACACGCACACACACACACTAGCTGACAGAGGTGACAGATCCAATAACACAGACATGACTGTTTTTGCTGTGATCAGATCAAAATAAATGACACACTTAGACCCCACAATTTACTGCCCTTTTTGACCTCATGCTCGCTACTAGTAGTCATCGCAGTGTCAGCCCAATTTTTATTTAACCTTAATTTAACTAGGCAAGTCAGTTAAGAACAAATTCTTATTTACAATGACGACCTACCCTCGGGCCAAACCCGGACGACGCTGATTAGCTCTTTTGTTGTTCAATGTGACATGCCATTGATAATGGCTACTGCTTGCTAGCATGAGGACGAAAAGGGCAGTTTTCCCGAACAACTAGTAATATTTCAATCTTCTCGATGTATCAGTTTGGATGAAGGTAAACTTTGGAGTACAGTGGCATATCAATGTACGGTCACTCATCACATTGCGGTCCAAGTTCAATGAATTGCAGTCAAAGGTAAATCACTACGGGTTCTAAAAGGAAGCTATGTACCACAAAGCAACTTCATCTCCAGGGTTTACTACAATAAGCATGTACTGTATGTTGATAATGTTTTGAATAGTACCATTATAATATAGACCATGTAATATACCATGGACATTATCCATGTCTAACACTTGACCTGGGTAACTTCAATACAGTGTTTCCTATTCAAAAGGGGTTGATTATAGATAGCTCCCAGATACGACCTGATTACCCCTCTCTCTCTCTCTCTCTCTCTCTCTCTCTCTCTCTCTCTCTCTCTCTCTCTCTCTCTCTCTCTCTCTCTCTCTCTCTCTCTCTCTCTCTCTCTCTCTCTCTCTCTCTCTCTCTCTCTCTCTCTCTCTCTCTCTCTCGGAAACACTTTGTTCAATTGCCCTACATGGCAACTCTCCGCAATGGGGCCAGACGCTTATAGCACTGAGCTTCTCTTATTTAATACCCAAACCAGGAGATCATTTAAAATATCTAGGACAACTAATCATCATTTGTTCTCTTATTTGATGTATCCTTTTCATTTCATGATTTTTTTCTCTATTAAAAAAGAAGGGGACATGTCTTGATTTGACCGTTGACATACTTCTTGTGGGTTGTGTGTCTGAGTGTGTGTGATGGGCTGATGGTTTGGTTGTCTGTAACTCCTGGGTGTCAGAGCGGAGGACACAGCTGCAGAGCTCACCAGAGAGACACAGTATAACCTGGGGTCTCTTTCAATGGCCTTGACACACACACACACACACACACACACACACACACACACACACACACACACACACACACACACACACACACACACACACACACACACACACACACACACACACACACACACACACACACACGCACAGCTTACCCAGCCATCACGGTACATTATAACCTGGGGATGGAATTCACTGGCCTTAAATTACATGACAGAAAAAGAAGTTATGCGGAATTATTGTTTCACTTTGGGTTTGCACTGGGTGTTAAAGCACCCTACGGCTGCCTGTTGCCAGCACGTGCTAGGAGCAGCGTCTCTATGACACACATACAATACACACACACACACACACACACACACACACACACACACACACACACACACACACACACACACACACACACACACACACACACACACACACACACACACACACACACACACACACACACACACACACACACACACACACACACACACACACACACACACACACACACGCACACACGCACAGTCATGTAAGTGTGCACACACACGGTTTAGAAACAGCTTCTGTGTGAATGTCACATCACTTCTCTCTGGGTGGGCACAGTATGGGCCAATGCTATCATACCCCACTGTTTAACCCTGGTACACACACAGTTCTAACCGGGCTTGACATGACCGCTAACCCCGCTGTAACAGACGGTCTCCTGTCTGAACTAACAGGCTCACAAACACCAACTCATCCACACGCACACGCACACGCACACGCACACGCACACGCACACGCACACGCACACGCACACACACACACACACACACACACACACACACACACACACACACACACACACACACACACACACACACACACACACACACACACACACACACATAACAGACACAGCACACAAAGCCCAACTTGCTCTGATTCATTGCCTATATTGCTTATACACTATACTTTCAAATGTCTTCCCTTTTCATCATTTTGCTCCCTGGTTTGAAAATCTAAATGATAGCTTTGAAGATTATTATACATGAATGTGCCTCTCGCTACTGTCTTCTCTGTTCTCTGGTCTTCATTCTATTCCTCTCTCTCAGCATTGCAAGCTGGTTTTCATTAAGGGGCCTCAATGCTTATGGCTCCAAATACATTTTTTAAGGCCATCTGTGCCAGTGCACTCTGTTGCTGCACTGTGTGTGAGTGTGTGTGTGTGTGTGTGTGTGTGTGTGTATGTGTGTGTGTGCCTGTGAGTGTCCATGTGTGTGTGCATACATGTGTGTGTGTCCATGTACAGAATGTGTGTTCAAAGATGTGTGTGGCAGTGTGTGTCTCCATATAAAAACATACCACAGGTTAAGAGAGTTGTCAGCTACCTTGGCTCTGTTGCTATGTCTCTGTGGTACCCTGGCACTCCTGTAAATACCAGCTGAGAAGGCCACTGTCTTACACAGAAACACACACATACACAGTTCTTACTCTTAATTTAGTGTATTCTCCCTGGCACAGCCTAACACCCAGACTGTCATCACTGCTGCGTCTGGACAGGCGTTGGCGTTGGCTGGTACAGTACCATACGTGGCAGAGCACTCTTTCCCTCTCTTGCAGTCTGTCTCTCACCCTCTATCTCCTCTGGCCTGTCCATGTTTTAAATGTAGATAGCGTTACGTTGTTTCTTTTCTTCGGTTTGCTCTTCTCTTATCAGTATCTCTTTAAACAATTCCTCTTTCTTTCTTTTTCCTTTTCTTCTTTCTTTTTTCCTTCTTTCTTTTTTTAGTTCATTCTTTCTTTCGTTCTTTCTTTCTTTCGTTCTTTCGATCTTTCTTTCTTGCACTCTCTCTCCCTCTCACTTTCTGTCTTACATTGGCCAAGCTTGGCACTAAGAACAGTGCCAGTTATCTGGCGCGCTGGCACACAGGGCCTGTTGGAGCAGAGCGTAGGGGCAGAAAGGACGCTGGCTAAACTGGCACAGAGATCACAGGGCCTGGATAGAGCCCCTCATGCCCAGCACATATTCCCTAATAAGTAATTCATCTAAGAAAGCCCATGATCAAGGCCCTACGGGGCTCTGCCCCTTTGACTAAGCCAAGGCCTGTCCCTGTCCCCTCTCTTTGTCTTCCATAGACTTCTGAGGCTTTACTGTACTGCTCAGATTATACCAGAGGAAGAGGGTGGATATTTCTATTAGCTATTCCATCAGATATATAATATTCATTTAACCAGGATGTCTCACTGAAACAAAAAATCTATTTTCCAAGCAAAACCTGGCGAGGCCAAGAATAATTATCTATCCAAAGCTTATGTTTTTTCAAGTTTTGTTGACCTAAAAAAACTTCCCACGTTCACAGTCTGTGCTGTACACTCATCCCAAAGTTATCCGAGGTCCAATGGTCTGTGTGTGTTAGTGACTAAATCTGTGGTGAAATGGCAGTGTTTGTTGTGGTTCTTAGTGAGATCTTGACTGTGACAGCACTTAGAGCCCAGAGCCCTCTCTTGTCAAAGAGGCCAAACGTCCCCTTAAAGTTCATACCTCAAATCGGCCCCAAAGAGCAGCCAGGAGTACGTTCCGCCATTGTTGCGAATCGTGATTTTTTTTGTTCAAGGTTTGGGGGCATGATATTTCAACACATTGGGAAAGGGCTAACACTTTATGACACAGCTGTGAGACTGGTGAAAGGCTACCCTTTGCGTTTGAGACCTCTCTTTAGAACCTTACGAACCTTTGGCACGAGGTGCATTGGGATCGCTCACATTCAACGGGAGCCTCTCTTTATCGCCTTTCACCTTCCGCCTGACGTGTCTCCACTAAGGAGATTAAAAAATAATAAAAAAATGGTATATCATAGGACAGCAGGGTGGATGACATCAAAATAAAAACATGAATCCTTTTAAAAGAAATGTAAAGCACAATGTTTAGATAAGGACAGAGGGATTTCTGTGTGTACATTTGTTTGTAGTGAGAAGAGCATCTGCATCTCTGGGAAGGAAAAAGTTATTTTAAGGTCCCGAATAATCATTCTGAATCCCATGTAAAATAGCCTTTTGAGTGATTTAAACATCACCCATAATATATTTTTCCCATATTTACTTCCAGGAAGTCTGAAAAGACTGACAGAGTGGGTGGGGAGCTAGTAGGCTGAGTGGGCGGGGAGCTCACCTTGACTGCCGGTTCTTTGAAAACGCCTATGTCAAGCAACATGGACACAGTGAGCAGTGTTGCAGTGAGATTATCTCAGGCAAATCTGATTATACACAAAGGAATTCAAATAAAAAGAGTGAGCTGGCACACATCCAGAGAAAAGTATTTAACGTAGAGGTGATGACTAACGACGAATAAACTGTAAGCTATAAAAAGTAAAGAGAGTCACACACTCTCTCTCTAAATATACAGTATCAGTCAAAAGTTTGGACAGACCTACTCATTCAAGGGTATTTCTTTATTTTTACTATTTTCTACATTGCAGAATAATAGTGGAGATATCAAAACTATGAAATAACATGTGTTAAACAAAACAAAATACATTTTATATTTGAGATTCTTCAAAGTAGCCACCCTTTGCCTTGATGACAGCTTTGCATATTCTTGGCATTCTCTCAACCAGCTTCATGAGAGTCACCTGGAATGCATTTCAATTAACAGGTGTGCATTGTTAACCTCTTACGGATCGTACCCTTTTTTTCAAAACACATTTTTAAATGACATACCCAAATCTAACTGCCTGTAGCTCAGGACTTGAAGAAAGGATATGCATATTCTTGATACCATTTGAAAGGAAACACTTTGAAGTTCGTGGAAATGTGAAATTAATGTGGGAGAATATAACACATTCGATCTGGTAAAAGATAATACAAATAAAAACATGCATTTAAAAAAGAAAAAATGCAGCATCTTTGAAATGCAAGAGAAAGACCATACTTTCAGACAGGAGTCTAGGTGTAATTTAGATTTTGGCAGCAGATGGGAGTAGTGTGTGTGCAAAGTTTCAGACTGATCCAGTGAAGAATTATATTACTGCACAATATTTTGTATTAAGTCTGCCAGGAGTTTGCCCAAATGTGCCGAACTGGTCAATTGTTTTATTTTTTTATTTTACCTTTATTTAACCAGGTAGGCTAGTTGAGAACAGGTTCTCATTTACAACTGTGACCTGGCCAAAATAAAGCAAAGCAGTGTGACACAGACAACAACACAGAGTTACACATGGAATAACATTGAATAAACAATAAACAAGCCAATAACACAATAATCAAGTCAATGAAACAGTAGAAAAAATAAAGTTTATATACAGTGTGTGCAAAAGGCATGAAGAGGTAGGCAATAAATAGGCTATATTAGCGACAAATTAAAATTCTGCAGATTAACACTGGAGTGATAAATGAGCAGATGATGATGGGCAAGTAGTGTTACTGGTGTGCAAAATAGCAGAAAAGTAAATAAAAACAGTATGGGGATGAGGTAGGTAGATTGGGTGGGCTATTTACAGATGGACTATGTACAGCTGCAGTGATCGGTTAGCTGCTCAGATAGCTGATGTTTAAAGTTGGTGAGGGAAATATAAGTCTCCAGCTTCAGCGATTTTTGCAATTCGTTCCAGTCACTGGCAGCTGAGAACTGGAAGGAAAGGCGGCCAAATGAGGTGTTGGCTTTGGGGATGATCAGTGAGATATACCTGCTGGAACGTGTGCTACGGTTGGGTGTTGTTATCGTGACCAGTGAGCTGAGATAAGGCGGAGCTTTACCTAGCATAGACCTATAGATGACATGGAGCCAGTGGGTCTGGCGACGAATATGTAGCGAGGGCCAGCCGACTAGAGCATACAGGTCGCAGTGGTGGGTGGTATAAGGTGATTTGGAAGCTATTTTGTAGATGACATCGCTGAAGTTGAGGATTAGTAGGATAGTCAGTTTTACTAGGGTAAGTTTGGCGGCGTGAGTGAAGGAGGCTTTGTTGTGAAATAGAAAGCCGATTCTAGATTTGATTTTGGATTGGAGATGTTTAATATGAGTCTGGAAGGAGAGTTTACAGTCTAGCCAGACACCAAGGTATTTATAGTTGTCCACATATTCTAAGTCAGAACCGTCCAGGGTGGTGATGCAGTCGGTCGGGTGGGTGCGGGCAGCGAATGGTTGAAAAGTATGCATTTGGTTTTACTAGCGTTTAAGAGCAGTTGGAGGCCACGGAAGGAGGGTTGTATGGCATTGAAGCTCGTTTGGAGGTTAGTTAGAACAGTGTCTAAGGAAGGGCCAGAAGTATACAGAATGGCGTAGAGGTGGATCAGGGAATCACCCACAGCAAGAGCGACATCATTGATATATACAGAGAAAAGAGTCAGCCCGAGAATTGAACCCTGTGGTACCCCCATAGAGACTGCCAGAGTGCCGGACAACAGGCCCTCCGATTTGACACTCTGAACTCTGTCTGCAAAGTAATTGACAGAGTCGAAAGCCTTGGCCAGGTCGATGAAGACGGCTGCACAGTACTGTCTTTTATCGATGGCGGTTATGATATCGTTTAGTACCTTGAGCGTGGCTGAGGTGCACCCATGACCGGCTTGGAAACCGGATTGCACAGATGAGAAGGTACGGTGGGATTCAAAATGGTCAGTGATCTGTTTATTAACTTGGCTTTCAAAGACTTTAGAGAGGCAGGGCAGGATAGATATAGGTCTATAGCAGTTTGGGTCTAGAGTGTCACCCCCATTGAAGAGGGGGATGACCGCGGCAGCTTTCCAATCTTTAGGGATCTCGAACGATACGAAAGAGAGGTTGAACAGGCTGGTGATAGGGGTTGCAACAATGGCGGCGGATAGTTTTAGAAAGAGAGGGTCCAGATTGTCTAGCCCAGCTGATTTGTACGGGTCCAGGTTTTGCAGCTCTTTCAGAACATCTGCTATCTGTATTTGGGTGAAGGAGAAGCTGGGGAGGCTCAGGAAAGTAGCTGCGGGGGGGGGGCGGAGCTGTTGGCCGGGGTTGGAGTAGCCAGGAGGAAGGCATGGCCAGCCGTGGAGAAATGCTTATTGAAATTTTAGATTATCATGGATTTATCGGTGGTGACCATGTTACCTAGCCTCAGTGCAGTGGGCAGCTGGGAGGAGGTGCTCTTGTTCTCCATGGACTGTACAGTGTCCCAAACCTTTTTGCAGTTAGAGCTACAGGATGCAAATTTCTGCTTGAAAAAGCTAGCCTTTGCTTTCCTGACTGGCTGCGTGTATTGGCTCCTGACTTCCCTGAACAATTGCATATCGCGGGGACTATTCAATGCTTTTGCAGTCCACCACAGGATGTTTTTGTGCTGGTCAAGGGCAGTCAGGTCTGGAGTGAACCAAGGGCTATATCTGTTCTTAGTTCTGCATTTTTTGAAAGGGGCATGCTTATCTAAGATGGTGAGGAAATTACTTTTAAAGAACGACCAGGCATCCTCGACTGACGGGATGAGGTCAATATCCTTCCAGGATACCCGGGCCAGGTCGATTAGAAAGGCCTGCTCGCAGAAGTGTTTTAGGGAGCGTTTGACAGTGATGAGTGGTGGTCGTTTGACCGCGGACCCATAGCGGATACAGGCAATGAGGCAGAGATCTCTGAGATCCTGATTGAAAACAGCAGAGGTGTATTTGGAGGGCAAGTTGGTCAGCATAATGTCTGTGAGGGTGCCCATGTTTACGGATTTAGGGTTGTACCTGGTGGGTTCCTTGATGATTTGTATGAGATTGAGAGCATCTAGCTTAGATTGTAGGACTGCCGGGGTGTTAAGTTTAGGTCACCTAACAGAACGAACTCTGAAGCTAGATGGGGGGTCAATTCACATATGGTGTCCAGGGCACAGCTGGGAGTGGAAGGGGGTCGATAACAGGCGGCAACAGTGAGAGACTTATTTCTGGAGAGATTCATTTTTAAAATTAGAAGTTCAAACTTTTTGGGTATAGAGACGGTCGGTTAACTACACATAGAGCTTGAGTTCGATAAAGACAGATAAACAAAAATAAACAGAATGGAGATTAATGGACAGTCCAGCAGCCATCAGCTATGTAGCCAAGTGATCATAGGGTCCAGGGGACAGCAATAGATGGAACAGGGAAGCTGCGGAGTAGTCGCTACTATGCTAGCACGCGGGCGACACAGCGTTTAAAGTTAGCAGGCCGGGGCTAGTAGAAGAGTCTGCTCCGACATCCGACGGAGGCCGGTTGAAGGCACAGCGGATGGAGTATTCGTCGGCAGACCAGTCGTGGTGGTGCGGCGGGTGCCGTGTCGACAAAGGGTCCAAGCCAGATGGCGAAAGAGGTATTGTAGTTGAAGTAATTTAGTTTGCTAGCCGTGAGATGCGCCTGGCTCAAGGATCCAGTGGAGTAGTGGATTCTAGCCGTGTTTAAATGGAGTCCGGGTGAACAACTGAGTAGGCCGGGAGGTGGGCCTGGCCTGGCTCAGGGCTAGCTTCGGTACTGGGTCACTCAGTGGCAGCTAGCTAGCTGTGACGATCAGGAGAAATGGTCCAGGGTTTACGGCAGGAATCCGGCGTTGTAGTGGAGAAACAGTTCGATACTGGTAGGCTGGCAAGTATTATCCAGGCAAAAAAAAGGGCTGGTATCTGTGCAGAAGGTAAAGGCCGCTAGCAGTGGCTAACAATGACTAAATAGCTTGTAGCTAATTAGCTGGTTAGCTGCTGATGGCTAGCTCCTGATGGCTAGGTGGTTCTGGCTATAAGGTCAACAAAAAAATGTGCGGTTCCGTATCACATTGGGTGAGGCAGGTTACCGGAAGGTATAATTGATTTAAAATGGAAAAGAGATTGAGAATAGAATTGAAATATATACAAAAAGGACGAAAAATACAAAAGTACACAAGAGGACGAACAAAACACATCTGCACTGCTACGCCATCTTGGATTAGTAATTGATACATGTTCAAGTACATAACTATAGAGAACATACTAAAATGCTATAGTAATAGTATACTTTTTTTTTTTTACTCCCAGGAATGTCATACATGATAGATCACTAGCTTATACACTAACCTTCATACATCTACATGGCCTGGCGGGTGGGTGTGGAGCCAGAGACAGCAGTGGGGTCAAACTGTAGACCTCAGTTCTTACATTTGAACATAAACATTTATTTTATCAAATAAAACTATGCTACATTTTTACCTTCAGAGGTGAATGTATCAAACCAGTTTCTGTGACACAAGTTCTTTGTTGTTGTGCACTCTCCTCAAACAGTAGAATGGTATTTTGTCACTGTAATATCTACTTTTAATTGGATACTGCAGTTAGATTAACAAGAATGTAAGCTTTCTGCCAATATAAGACATGTCTATGTCCCGGAAAGTTGGCTGTTGTATACAACGTCATTCTAGTCACATTAGCGCAGGTCAGCAACAACTGTCCCGGTTTAGGGACACCCTTCCCGTAGAGGATAAACAAATAATTTGTGGAATCATGATGTGTTGTTTGACAGGATTTGATTTTGCATGCAATTTCAATGTTGTCTGAATTGCTTTGTGTTAGAAAAATAGAGTTGCACACTCTATATATACAGTAAGAGTCAAAAGTTAAGACACACCTACTCACTCAAGGATTTTTCTTGATTTTTTAATATTTTCTATATTGTATAATAATAGTGAAGACATCAAGACTATGAAATAACCCATATGGAATTATGTAGTAACAAAATAAGTGTTAAACAAATTCTTCAAAGTAGCCACCCTTCGCCTTGATGACAGCTTTGCACACTGTTACCATTCTCTCAACCAGCTTCATTAGGAATGCTTTTCCAACAGTCTTGAAGGAGTTCCCACATATGCTGAGCACTTGTTGGCAGCTTTTCCTTCACTCTGCGGTCCAACTCATCAAAAAAAAAACATTTGGGGGTGAGGTGGAGTGATTGTGGAGGCCAGGTCATCTGATGCAGCACACCATCACTGTCCTTGGTCAAATAGCCCTTACACAGCCTAGAGGGGTGTTTTGGGCCATTGTCTGGTTGAAAAACAAATGATAGTCCCACTAGGCGCAAACCAGATGGATGGTGTATCGCTGCAGAATGCTGGGAAAAAAATCTCTAATTTGGACTCATCAGACAAAAGGACAGATTTCCACCGGTCTAATGTCCATTGCTCGTGTTTCTTTCCCAAGCAAGTCCCTTTTTCTTACTGGTGTCCTTTAGTAGTGGATTCTTTGCAGCAATTCGACCATGAAGGCCTGATTCACATCGTCTCCTCTGAACAGTTGATGTTGAGTTGTGTCTGTTACTCAAACTCTGAAGCATTTATTAGGTTTGCAATCTGAGGTGTAGTTAACTCTAATGAACGTATCCTCTGCAGCAGAGGTAACTCTGTGTCTTCATGGTCGCCAGTTTCATCATAGCGCTTGATGGTTTTTGTGACTGCTCTTGAAGAAACTTTCAAAGTTCTTGAAATTTTCCATATTGACTGACCTTCATGTCTTAAAGTAATGATGGACTGTTGTTTCTCTTTGCTTATTTGAGCTGTTATTGCCATAATATGGACTTGGTATTTTAACAAATAGCGCTGTCTTCTGTATACCACCCCTCTCTTGTCACATGACAACTGATTGTCTCAAACGTATTAAGAAGGAAAGAAATTGTAGCAGCATCAGTATAGACAAAATGTTGGCTGTATAATTTTGCTAGGCAGCCCAATTTAAATTGTCAGGACTGTTTATCAAGTTAGCTAGCTAGTTAATCTTGGACACATTCAGTTGAAACTTCACAGGTTGAGGTCTGGGTAATTTTCATTGAATATATACTGTGTAGTGACTGCCAGACAATGTTAATATATTTTGACTATCAATGATGTCAATAAGTTTGTATGAATTTTCCATATGGCATGTCTCTTGATGTAATGACATGACATCTGTGTCTCAGTTTGGATTTGATTTGATTTTGTTCCATGCTGGCTGAAGACCTAGCAAGCCAGTTAGCTAACACCAGACACAGATGAAAGTTGAAACCTATAAGTATCTTTGCCTTAGTTGAATAGGGGAAACCTCTAATTATATTTACTACACGCTGCAGTTAAATTTAGGCACCAGTAGACTAGCTACCTAGCTATGTAAACCACGCCCCTCACAGAACACACCTTCTCCGATGTTGGTTATAAGGCGGGACTTATTTAAATTAGATAAGAGAATAAGATGTTACCACTGGTGTTTTAGATCACAAAAAGCCCTTAATAATCCCGCCTCCATCCCAGCTCCTGAATCCAAGTGTTTGACATGGGGGACAGGACCAGTACCTTTAAATGTCATCCAATTTACATTTACATTTGAGTCATTTGGCAGACGCTCTTATCCAGAGCGACTGAATTTCATGAAAAACATGACTTACCTGTTCCGGACCTTTAAAGTAATTGCCCAGTGTTTCCAGATATATATAAAAGTATAAGTTCTAATTACTTATAATATAAGGTAAATAGACACCCCCCCCCAAAAAAAATTTACAAATAATTTAGTATGTTAGAAAGAAGCTTTTCTTTGTTGGAATGGTGTAGGCATACCCCAACAACAGAATGGTGTGGGCATACCCCAACAACAGAATGGAGTAGGCATACCCCAACAACAGAATGATGTGGGCATACCCCAACAACAGAATGGAGTAGGCATACCCCAACAACAGAATGGTGTGGGCATACCCCAACAACAGAATGGTGTGGGCATACCCCAACAACAGAATGGTGTGGGCATACCCCAACAACAGAATGGTGTGGGCATATACCGGCTATTAAAAATATCCTTGTCAAGTAAACCGTTGATTGGCCAGCTCATCCTCCTCAGGGAGATGACATCATCTTCTTTGATTAAATAGCAAATGTGACCGACTGCCTCTATTCGGTCTTATGTAGCAACATTTTAAATGGTTTCTTTTTTTTTACATTGGATAAAAGTAGAGACTCAGAGTTAGAATTTTCTGATTCTAATAATATTTCTACACAGATCATACGTGTAACATTAGCTAGCGAGCCAGCAAGCTAATGTTTGCTAGCTAACTAACAGTACGCTTTAACTTGCAATAAATACAACTCTCTGACAAAAATAGAAACTTATATCTGAAAGTGTAGCTAGACTCTTACCCATATACATGGATGAACGCATGCGAACTGGAACCATTTAACTCTGTTTTGTTTGTAGCTACATCTTGTTTGGCCAGCGTTGTGTCAAGTCACTCCGGTTCACACTGACATGGTGTGTGCAGAAAGTAGCCCATCACTTTTTCCAACTGATCTGCCGATAGTGCCTGCTAAATTCAGGGCATCAATATTGCAAAACTTTTGTCCTTCTCAGTGGCTAATTATATATCTTTCAAAAATGGCGCGATAACAAGGACTGTCAACACATACTGAACAGATCACGTTGTAAACAGAAGCATTCTACATGGCAGACCAATCCAAACTCATCTCCCGGAATGTCCAGCCCATCCATTATCTCAGCCAGTCATGGCTAGCGGGAAGGTTCCTGGCTTTTTCCGTGGCTAAACCAACTACACTCGTAATAGAAGTTTTTTATTTGTATTTATGGATGGAATACAAGTTTGTTATTAACTTTTTTGGGATAGGGGGCAACATTTTCACTTTTGGATGAATAGCATGCCCAGAGTGAACTGCCTCCTACTCTGTCCCAGATGCTAATACATGCATAGTATTATTACTATTGGATAGAAAACACTCTGAAGTTTCTAAAACTTTTTGAATGATGTCTGTGAGTATAACATAACTCATAGGGCAGGCAAAAACCTGAGAAAAATCCAACCAGGTAGTGGGATATCTGAGGTTGGTCGATTTTCAACTCAGTCCCTATTGAATGCACAGTAGGATATGGATCTGTTTGCACTTCCTACAGCTTCCACTAGATGTCAACAGTCTGTAGAACCTTCAATGAGGCTTCTACTGTGATGTGGAGCCGGATGGGAGCTGTTTGAGTCAGTGGTCTGGCAGAGAGCCAGGTCCTGGTCATGCGCATTTCACATGATAGCGACCTGCGTTCCATTGCTTCTCTACACACAAAGGAATTCTCCGGTTGGAACGTTATTTAATATTTATGATAACAACATCCTAAAGATTGATTCTATACTTAGTTTGACAAGTTTCTTTGACCTGTAATATAACTTTTTTAAGTTTTTGTCCGACGTTCGGCTGGACCTGCACGAGCGTTTGGACATGTGTACTAAACGTGCTAACAAAAGTAGCTACTTGGACATAAATATTGGACATTATCGAACAAAACAACAATTTATTGTGGAACTAGGATTCCTGGGAGTGCATTCTGATGAAGATCATCAAAGTTAAGGGAATATTTATAATGTAATTTCTGATTTCTGTTGACTCCAACATGGCAGAATTTTTTATTTATTTTCTGAGCGCTGTCTCAGATTATTGCATGGTTTGCTTTTCCCGTAAAGTTTTTTTGAAATCTGACACAGAGGTTGCATTAAGAACAAGTGTATCTTGAATTCTATGTAAAACATGTATCTTTCATCAAAGTTTATGATGAGTGTTTATGTTATTTGACGTGGCTCTCTGCAATTCCTCCGGATATTTTGGAGGCATTTCTGAACATGGCGCCAATGTAAACTGAGGTTTTTGGATATAAATATTAACTTTATCGAACAATATGTATTGTGTAACATGAAGTCCTATGAGTGTCATCTGATGAAGATCATCAAAGGTTAGTGAATAATGTTATATCTATTTCTGCTTTTTGTGACTCCTATCTTTGGCTGGAAAAATGGCTGTGTATTTTTTTGACTTGGTGGTGATCTAACATAATCATATGTTGTGCTTTCGCTGTAAAGCATTTTTGAAATCCGACACGATGGGTAGATTAACAAGATGTTAATCTTTCATTTGCTGTATTGGACTTGTTAATGTGTGAAAGTTACATATTTCAAAAAAATATTTTTGAATTTCCCGCACTGCCTTTTCAGCGGAATGTTGTCGAGGGGTTCCGCAAGCGGAACACATGTCCTAGACAGGTTTTAAGGCACATGAAAGTTCACATGTTACAGAAGGCATTTCTGCCAAAAAACGCATTTTGAAAAGTCAGATGTGTAGACAGAGCAACAGGGAGTCAGAACAACAGAGGTACCAATACACATTGTTCACTTACATTTTGGCCAAAATACACTTTTTCATGCAAGAAGCATGCAAGAAGCATAAATTAGCTATACGTCTCTCTCTGCCTCTCTCTGCCTCTCTCTCCCTCGTTCTCCCTCTTCATTTTACCCCCCACACACATAGACACACCACTTTCTCTCTGTGTGTGCATGTATTCACGTGGGTGTGTAGGTGTGTAGAGTGTAGGATTACTGGCTGGTGGTAGGTGGACAGAGCCACTTCTGAGCAATTGTGCTTGGCTGGGCAGCTCTGTAACAGTATGTGTGGGTGGAGGAGCGCTGGCTTAGCACTGTCCTACTATAAGGAGGTGTGGACAGGCTAAGAACCCTCCTGGAGTCTGCTAGTAAATCAAATCACTATTTATTAAAAGTTCATTTAAACAACGTTTCAAAACACTTCACAAAGATAATAACAAATAAATAAAAACAAGAAACAACGGAGAAATCAAAAAAACAGAAACAGTTGACGTACAGATAGTAGTCACAGTACATTGAGAACAAAAGAAATTCAGCGAAGCATAAGGACAACTGACAATTGAACATGTGGGGGTCGTGGGGGGTACAAGGGCAATACATGGGGTTAAGTCACAGAGGGCAGTAAAACATTAGGGAGTACAGTTGGGCAGGAGTGACAGTGAGTGCAGTGGGTCTAGTGAGAGTCAGGATGAAAGGTGGATGGACAGAGAGTAGATGTAGAGTGGATGGATCCTAGAGTATGGTTGGTTGATCACAGGAAGCAGCCAGGTGGTCAGGTGGGCATGTCAGTGGGTGAACTGGTCGTTGGATCCTGGGCCGGGTGGATGGGGTGTGGGGGTAAAGCAGAGGCTTGGAGAAGCAAGTATACAGACATAAAAAAAAAATAAAAAAAAAATAAAAAAATATAAAAAAATCTATGAAAAATTACTATCCATAGCTGAGACAAAAAAAAATCTTGACTCTGTTACTGAGTCTTCCACCCGGACATGGATTGTAGTATAAATGTGTGTGCATAGTGTGTGTGTTGGAGTGTCAGTGTGCCTGACTGTGTAGTCCTATGATTGTGCATAAAATGAAATACAAAGGTTTGCCCATGTCGCAATTCTGTTAGCTATTCAGCAGTTTTCTGGCTTGGGGATAGAAGATGTTCAGGAGCCTGTTGGTGTCAGACTTGATGCAGCCGGTACCACCTGCCATGCGGAAATAGAGAGAACAGTCTATGGATTGGGTGGCTGGAGTCTTTAACAATTTTCTGGACCTTCCTTTCACACCGCCTGATATACAGTGGTTCCTCCTTTAAAAGTTGCGAGCTTACACCGCAGGACTTGGAGGTACCCAGCGTCACGGCTTCATTGCTCCAGACCACCACAAGCGGGAGTTACAGCACTCGTTATGCATTTGGGTCCCAAGGTTTTTATACAACCAATCATATTGAGTGGTTCCAATGACGAATTTTGACGCGAGCCACCTGGTGGCGGTCTTCAACAAAGATGGCTTACAAAACATTACGGTGGAACCAAATGTAAGTAGTTATAACGTCATAACGAGTCAAGCAAACATTTACAATTGAGAGGAATATGTTTGTTAATGTAGAGACAAATATTTGTGCATATGTTTTTCTCATAAAGTTAATTCATGAAAATCCCTATTTAGCAAGTTATCTGACTAGCTAACATTAGCCAGTTTCTTAGTGTTAGGAGAATGAATTTGTAATTTGTATTGTTTAATGGTTTAGGGACTCCTGAGAAAACCAGCAAACCAGGCTGTCGTCTTGGGAAACAGTGGGTGTAAAGAATCTAGAGATCCTGGATGGCAGGGAGTTCGGCCACAAGTTGCACTGGGCTGTCCGCACCACCCTCTGTAGTGCCATGCGATCGAGGGCATTACTGTTGCCATACCAAGCAGTGATGCAGCCAGTCAAGTGCTCTCAATGGTGCAGCTGTAGAACCTTTTGAGGATTTGAGGGCCCATGCAAAAACTTTTCAAATTCCTAAGGGGGAATAAGCGCTGCCACGCTTTCTTCGCGACTGTGCGCGTCTGACTGGACCATTCTAAGTCCTTAGTGATCTAGACACAGAGGAACTTGAAGCTCTCAACCCACTCCACTGCAACCATGTCTATGTGGATGGGGGCATGCTCGCCCCCCCCCCCCCCCCCCCGGTTTCCTGTAGTTCACGATCAGCTTCCTGGTTTTACTGATGTTGAGGGAGAGATTGTTGTCCCGACACCACACTGCCAGCTCCTCCCTGTAGGCTGTCTCATCGTTGCCGGTCGTGTCGTCAGCAAACTTGATGATGGTGTTGGCGTCGCGAGGGGCCACGTAGTTGTGGATGAACAAGGAGTGAAGGAGGGGATGAAGCACACACCCCAGTTCCAGGCTGTTCCACAGGGATGGCGCTCTATGGGAGAAGGCCCTGCCCACAGCTGTTTAATGTTTCATGGGCAAACACTCAGGCAACATTACTCAACGGGCCCTGACCCTGCCACACTTAGCTGGAGAGTGGCGGGAGGAGGTTCAGTCAGGCTCAAGATTGACTTTGAAATTGGACGACTGTCCATGTCCTGAGGAACATTGGGAAAAACCTACAAAACCGGCTGCTAAGGGCAACAGTGAGCGCTATTGCCATCAACTGAGCTTGGGTTTTGCTAAGGCATTGTGGACAGTGGTGGTGGATGGATGTTATTTTTTGTTTTAACCCTATCCAAAACCTTAATAGCATGACTCCAGATCAGAAGATTTTGTGTTCAATCCCAGTGGTGGACACTTGTTTTCATTTTTTTTTGTTTTATTAACCCGATCACAAACCTCAACCCTTAACTATTTGGAATGAATGCCTTAACCTAATGTTTGAACCCTATCCTAAACCTTAACCCTTAACCGTTAACCCTTAACTTCGAAATTTGACGTTTGGAGAAAAGGATTAATGGTGAGCTGGTGGAGCAACTTCGACATTTGACGTATGAAGAAAAGTGCTAAAATGTCTAATTCTGCAGTGAGACTGTGAGAGTTTGTTGAGAAGTGGAGAGGAGCAAGAGGGACTGTAATTAAGATTTGCACTGTGTGCTGGACATGTGTTGACCCAGTTGATGGGGGAGTGTGTGAGAAGGGCTCAACACTCCAGATAAATATAATATTGGCATTTCTCCCCAAACCAGAGATCCAAATATAACCTTACTTTCAGACTATGAGTATTGTACAGTATGTCATGTAGTGACACCCACACATTTACTTGTCATGAGAGAGAGAAAGAAAGAGAGAGAGAGAGAGAGGGGGAGACAGAGAGAGAGAGAGTGTGAGAGAGAGAGAGTGTGTGAGAGAGAGAGAGAGAGAGAGAGAGAGAGAGAGAGAGAGAGAGAGAGAGAGAGAGAGAGAGAGAGAGAGAGAGTGTGAGAGAGAGAGAGAGTGTGTGTGTGAGAGAGAGAGAGAGAGAGAGAGAGTGTGTGTGTGAGAGAGAGAGAGAGAGAGAGAGAGTGTGTGAGAGAGAGAGTGTGTGTGAGAGAGAGAGAGAGAGTGTGTGAGAGAGAGAGAGAGAGTGTGTGAGAGAGAGAGAGAGAGTGTGTGTGAGACAGAGAGAGAGAGACAGAGAGAGAGAGTGTGTGAGAGAGAGAGGGCATGTTTAGAGGGTTTGATTCCTGTGCTTCTCCACATCTGTGCTCCTAAATCGGGTCAACATCTAATGGGCAAACCCACGGCCCCAGGTGACTACACAACCCAGCGCCGTCTGTCTCTTCTCTCATGCCCTCTCCTCCTCCATCTCTCCCTTTATGCCATCATTCTCTCCTCTCAAGTCTGTCTATTTCATTATACCTGTTTTTTTGTGTGATATTTTTTATCTATAGTGTTATGCGAAAACCTATAATGATTTGAGATTTCACTGGATACTCTTTGAGGTACAACAATTACCTTAATTTGATTTATTTCATGTTGAATATTATCCAGACATCTTTGATAACATTACTTTGAGTCGCCTCTTGACTGGACCTGAAGTTGTGTGTGTGTGTTTTTTTTTTAATATATCCGCTATCTCTTCAACCCAGTAGAGATAAATGCTGTGACTTGCCGTGCATCTCTGCGTTACGTCCTCTGTACTCAGCGGGGGATTCGTCCATTAAAGTTCCCTGGTTTTCCTGGGCTCTTGTTCGCCCACACATGTTCTCCTCTTGATCTCCACACGACACTCAGTCAAGCCACATCAAACAAGCTGTCAAGGTCCCCACTGGTGTGCATACGGAGATCACTAAAGTAAAACCACACAAGGATGGCATAAGGCATACTTAAAACCACTTTTTTAACTGCTCAGTGGAAAATAGAAGCATTATTAAAGAAGGAAACTGTTCTATATTATTGTACAGGAAGCTAGAGCTGAAAGAGCTAGCAACGTCTGTGTTGCCAGGTGTATGTTATGTCTGTGTATGTTGGTGGTGTCATGTTTAGCACGTCAGTGTGAGGCTTTCCTGACTTTGGCATGGCTGCCAGATCACCTGTCCCTTTTAAAGTGACGAGCCCGCGATCTCAACTTGGCTCTCTAGGATGGTTGTGTCTGCCCTGGGCAGTTGTTCCATCAGTGAGGCAGGGTCAGTAACAGCTGTAACACCGGGGTTGTTGTGAGTGCCAAAATCATCCCCCTACTCACAGGTGAAGTGACAGACTGCCGCGACAGTGATGTCACATCACCTCCATCAGAATAGCTTTGGAAATGATTTGTGTATGTGAGTGTGTGTGTGTGTGTTGGCGTGTGTGTGCGTGCACATGTATGTGTGTACCTTTACACTGCTCATTGTCACAGCATATTTCACCTCTTTTCAGTCACTGTCAGAGAGGAGCACCTGTGTTGTGGCGTCTCTTTATCAGAAGGGGCCCATTACATCCTGTCAAAGACCAGATCACATCCTATAGACCTACAGCAAATACAGACCGTTATCCAGGCAACCGCTCATTACACTGGTGGTGGAAAAAGTACACAATTTTCATACTTGAGTACAAGTAAAAATACCTTAAAAGAAAATGACTCGAGTAAAAGTGAAAGTCACCCAGTAAAATTCTACTTGAGTAAGACTAAAAGTATTTCGTTTTAAATATACTTAAGTATCAAAAGTAAATGTAATTGCTAAAATATACTTAAGTATCAAAAGTAAATGTAATTGCTTAAATATACTTATGTATCAAAAGTAAAGGTGAAAGTGAAAGTATGAATAATAAAAAATACCTTATATTAAGCAAACCAGAAGGCACAATTTTCTTGTTTATCACATTTACGGATAGCCAGGGGCACACTCCAACACTCAGACATAATTTACAAACTAAGCATTTGTGTTTAGTGAGTCTGCCAGATCAGAGGTAGTAGGGATGACCAGGGATGTTCTCTTGACATGTTTGTGAATTTAACCATTTTCTGTCCTGCTAAGCATTCAGAATGTTACGAGTAATTTTGGGTGTCAGGGAAAATGTATGTTTTCTTTTGGAATGTAGTGAAGTAAAAGTAAAAGTTGTCAAAAATATAAATAGTAAACTACTTAAGTACTATTAAGTACTTTACACCACTGTTACGCTTTATAAAGAACCCACATACCAACTATGGACTAATATAAGAAATGACATTAAACCCTCTACAAGATATGAAAGAGAGTCTGAGGAACGGAGTGGCGAAAGAGGTTGTAATTCACACACCTTTCATTTTTTTATATTTTTTTTATTTAACCTTTATTTAAATAGGCAAGTCAGTTAAGAACAAATTCTTATTAACAATAACGGCCTATCCTGACCAACCCCTAACCCGGATGATGCTGGGCCAATTTGCGCTGCCCTACGGGACTCCCAATCACGGCCGGTTGTGATACAGCATGGAATCGAACCAGGGTCTGTAGTCGTTGTGGCTGGCAACGCGACATTCTTGTTCCGGAGCTCAAATTGACTGTAAATATCACAGTAGCCACTAGTCAGTTAGCACAAACTATTCACAATAACAGAAACATTTCTTCTAAAGTATATTACACTATTGAATAGTGCAACCAAATCATTTTACACTCTTTGAATAATGCAACAAGCGTGTGCAACAAATTAAAAGGTTTATTTCCTTGTGTGTAGGCTACACTCATTACATTTTAGCTTCAAGACAAAAGCACACAGTTGCTAGCAGTATGTCTTCTTCAAGTAACTTTATCCTATACGATCGATTAACCCTCTCATATGAATATAAAAGTACAGTAGGTCTACTTTACAGTATTACAACAAACCAGGCTTCATTTGAATCAATATCATGCAACTCATTACATGTGGTAAAAGCAAATTGCGACTGAAAACGTGGGTATAAGTGAATTCACTGCGACGAGCTTTTTAATATGGAAGTTCATACCTGCCACCAAAGAAATGTAATGCTTCATGATTTGTCAATGTGCACAATTAGTCTGTGGTTCAGTCTGATCAACTGTAGCCTGCTGATAACAACCACAGCTGCAGGTAACCTAGAGAAGCCTCTGTGCTCTGATCAATAGGCTTATTTGTGTTCTGAGAAAATGTGAATGTCAGCAACACATGACATACACCGGGGCTCACGACACATGTTTGTAGACTGTAATGTGTAGGTAGAGGATGGGTCTTGTATTCAGAAGCACATTCAACGTAACTATCCAGTGTTTCCAGATGTCTATGAAATATGACCTATAATTAATTACAATTGCTTGCTTCTGAAGCTAAGCAGGGTTGGTCCTGGTGAGTCCCTGGATGGGAGACCAGATGCTGATGGAAGTGGTGTTGGAGGGCCAGTAAGAGGCACTCTTTCCTCTGGTCTAAAAAATATCCCAATGCCCCAGGGCAGTGATTGGAGACAATGCCCTGTGTAAGGTGCCGTCTTTCGGATGGGACGTTAAACGGGTGTCCTGACTCTCTGAGGTCATTAAAGATCCCATGGCACTTATTGTAAGAGTAGGGGTGTTAACCCCAGTGTCCTGGCTAAATTCCCAATCTGGCCCACAAACCATCACGGTCACCTAATAATCCCCAGTTTACAATTGGCTCATTCATCCCCTCCTCTCCCCTGTAACTATTCCCCAGGTCGTTGCTGTAAATGAGAATGTGTTCTCAGTCAACTTACCTGGTAAAATAACGGATAAATAAAATAAAAAATAAACAATTACAATTTTTGTATTTATTAAGTATGTTAAAAAAACAGATTTTCTGTGTTGGAACGGTGTGAGCGTATACCGGTCCTTAAAAATATTAATTTGAGTAGAACGCTGATTGGCCAGCTCATCCTCCTCTATGAGGAAATAGTGAGTATTTTTTAAACGGTCTGTTTGAGGTGGGGTTTTTTAAGTGTTTTTTCTCAAATGTATGCTTTGCCCACAAATACGAGTATAGGATAAGTCAACAACATTATTTAGCTATGAGTTAACAGAATGTGAACTTTTAAAAGTGAGATTTCCACTGGACAGTTACTTTAACTATAGCCTAGACATTTACTCTTCATAAAAATCAATATATGAATCAATTTCCTCCAGTTTGGAACACGTTTCATTCCATCAAAAAGGGTTTATGTTTTCGTGAACACGAGTCTACGGTATGTAGTATTTCTGCTTGTTTGTCCTTTATTATGCAGTTCAATGTAGAGTTGATGGGCTTTTTTATGTTTTAACAGCCTTCCCATTGATTCTCTGACACGTTAAGGTTCTCAATTCTCCTGGTGTGATCACAAATTTGATGAGGTCAGATCCTTATGGGCTTCTCAAGGCTAAGACGGGGTAAATACTTTCAATAATACAACTCCTCTCGTAATATATGTATCCCCAACAGATTCTCTGGCAGGATGTGAATATGTCAGCTATACCGTTTTAATACTTTCTGTTTTTAAGACAGAGAGGTGAAAGAGTTTATTTATTTTTTTATTTCAAGAAAAAAAAGAGGCAGAAAACTAAGGTAAGAGATGGTAAGTGTTTGAGAGCATAAGGGAGAAAAGGACATAGTGTTTATCTGGAGTAGATAAAGACTGAAAATACTACAGACAGACCTGTGTTTAGGTTTTGGCGTTGGAGACAAGCCGAGGAGTAAGAGGCAGTGAGAGTGTGAGAGAGTGAGCGCGGCAGAGAGGGGGACAGATAGAGAGAGGGGTCAGGGTAATGACTGGAGACAGGTCTGGAGGAGTGGGCTGTAACGCTGTGTGTTCCACCACTAATGGGATTAAGAGCCATTCCCCCGGAGTCACACACACACACTTGAGACAGAGGCCGTGAATGACATCGCCTCGTCGATGAATACACCCTCAGGAGTGTGTGCGTGTGTGTGTGTGTGTGTGTGTGTGTGTGTGTGTGTGTGTGTGTGTGTGTGTGTGTGTGTGTGTGTGTGTGTGTGTGTGTGTGTGTGTGTGTGTGTGTGTGTGTGTGTGTGTGTGTGTGTGTGTGTGTGTGTGTGTGTGTGTGTGTGTCTGTGTGTGCATGTATGTGTAAGGATGGGATGGAACAGGGGATCAGCTTTAGGAAGAGGAGAGGACCATATTGGGCAGATTAAAGTCTTATAAAGTGTTTTCCTCTTTCAGAGATGTTCTCTCTCTCTCAAACTCTCTTTCTCTCGCTTTCTCCCTCAGCTATCAAAATAAAATCTCTTGCACCAGTCCAGAGTGGTAGTACAATGTAGTCCTGCAGTAGTGCTTTGCCTACCCAACCTCTCTCCCTGCCTCCCTGCCTGCCTCTCCACTTGAAGCCTAGCGATGGTGACACAGAAAGCTGCCTGGGAGCGTCTTCACGCGCCTGTTCTCACATCGCACCGAGAAGCAGCCTAGATCTAGCCGGCCTCTGGAACGCCCCCCCCCCCCGCCCCACAGCCCACGACTTTAGCAGCATATGCTGGGTGGGTCTTTCCACTTAGGCTGTGGCCAAGGCCCGTCGGAACCAGGACTGTGTGGACAGCTGATGGATAGCCCCCTATGGGAGGGAACGGAAGTGGGGGGGGGGGGGGGGCATACTCACCGCTGTATTAACGCTGATTAGACACGAGGGAGTGGCTGGGGAGGGGGGGTTTGTCGCTACGGACAACCGCCGTTCAAATTGGACTTCTCTAATCCATTATCCCCGGGCAACGCTCCAGGAAGTGTTGTGATGTGACAGTGTATGTGTGTGTTGAGTGTGTGTGTGTGTTGTGTCTCTGTGTGTGTCGTGTCTCTGTGTGTGTGAGTGAGATGATGTGATGGCATGGTGTGTGTGTATGTGTGTGTTGCTGCAGTCACTGTGTATGTGACTGTGTGTGTCTGAGGAATAGGGTCGTTCCGACACACATCAGATGTGCAGTAATTGCTGTCTCCTCTGCTGACTGTTACAGCTTGTCTGGAGAAGGGCACTCTCTGTTCACTGTGTCTCTGTTCACTGTTCTCTCTGTACTGGGTTAGCAAAGTCTGATCACAGAGGAAGGTGGCCTGTACACTCATACAATGAAATACCGGCAGAGTAAATTCTAATCTGAAACTGTATTTGTGCAAAGTGCAGAAAAATCATTTGGTCTACAGAAGACAGTCCTATTCATTATCCGCTCCTGATATTTGTCCGTGTGTGGATACCCGTACTTGCGTCCTAAATAGTAGGCCGTTTGGGTATACCAAAATAATGTTTTATAGTAGGTCTATGTGAAACTTTGAACATTTTGTATGTTTTAAATACCAGGATGTCATAAGCATTTAGGCTTTTCATCTAGTACGGATTCGCTGCCCACCTGTGTCTGACAACAGCTGATAATCAGATAAATGGACGAATAGCGTGAAACAGCACAATTGTACATTATATGACTCATTTTCAGTATGGGTGAGCCTACTGCATACCTTTCTACTAAACAGTACATTCTAAATAGTATGTAGTACGATTAGTACACAGTATGCAGTTTTAGTAAGTAGTAGGTAAGACAGATTTCAGACATGGAAACTCTCCTCAAAGCTCATAGCTGGTAATGGATAGAGAGGTGCATTGTGTGTGTGTATTGTGAGTGTGTATTGTGTGTGTATTGTGTGTTTGTGTATTGTGTGTGTGTAGTGTATGTGTGTATTGTGAGTGGGTATTGTGTGTGTGCATTGTGAGTGCGTATTGTGTGTGTGTATTGTGAGTGTGTATTGTGTGTGTGTATTGTGTGTGTATTGTGTGTATGTCAAAAACATTTTGTTATTCAGTCTCATTCAATGAGTTAACTTACATTTTATTCTATTTTATTATTGACAAAGGTTCCTTCACATCTCTGGTTTATCAGAGCTCTGATCCATTTTGCTTTTTCTTTTCAAAACAATTAGTGAATGTTCGACAATAATGGTAGCTTTTTATATATATATATATATATATATATATATATAGTGAATAGTAGCTTTTTGCAGAGGCTATTATGTATATTTTTTTATTACATTTTTATTTAACTGGGCCAGTCAGTAAAGAACAAATTCTTATTTACAATGACAGCCGACTGGGGAACAGGGGGTTGCCTTGTTCAGGGGCAGATCAAGAGATTTTTACCTTGTCAGCTCGGGGATTCAATCCAGCAACCTTTCGATTACTGGCCCAATGCTCTAACCACTAGGCTACCTGCCACCTGAAGATGCAGTGCCTTAGACCGCTATGCCACTTGGGAGCCCATAGAGCTTTGTTCTGTTGTAGTGTGGCTATTGCCTCAGTAGAAATTACTTGTAGTTATAATTAAGGCCTCAATGTATGACCTGGTAGCTAATAGTAGTAGTAGTAGTGTCTACCCAACCCACCTCTGGCCCAACACTGTCAGAGGACAGGTCATCTCTGCATTACTCAACACTGTCCCTCTGCCCATTACCTGCACACAAATACACACACGCACGCACACACACACACACACACACACACACACACACACACACACACACACACACACACACACACACACACACACACACACACACACACACACACACACACACACACACACACACACACACACACACACACACACACACACACACACACACACACACACACACCCCTTCTCTTGGCACAAACACACATAATTGAATATATACACACACTCCTCCCTCCTCTTGGCAAACACAGACATAATTTATACACACACACACTCCTCCCTCCTCCGACCCCCCTCTTCTCATAACTCGACAGTATCAGAGAGCAGCAGTATCTAGTAATAGGTATTGAGTGGTTCAACGTGGGATGAGCCAGGTTCACCATTGGATCTCCAATGCGGCCCGGTTCACACTCATACACAGAACACGTCTCACTGGGCCCAACAGAAAGAGAAGACATTTTAAACTTTCATGACTTCTCTGAAATTGTGGCTGTTCGCCTTTCAGGGTCTAACTCAGTGTTCTCAAGTGCTCGCCCAATCAAAATCTGAGAAAGAGGGAGGTAGAGAGGGAGGGAGAGAGGGAGAGAGGGAGAGAGAGAGAGGGGGGGGGGCAGAGAGGGAGGGAGAGAGGGAGAGAGCAAGAGTCCAGACAGCTCTATTTCAGTCGAATGTGCACTGGTGTTCACACACACAGTAGATCACACGTTCCTCATGATGTGTGTGTGAAGTAAAAACACACACACACACACACACACACACACACACACACACACACACACACACACACACACACACACACACACACACACACACACACACACACACACACACACACACACACACACACACACACACACACACACACACACACACACACACACACACACACACACACACACACACACACACACACACACACACACACACACACACACACATAGCCCTTGTGATCTGCCCTGAGGTAAGCATGGTTTCAGCAGCCCTCTGTAATCAGAGTGTAGGCAGGGTTCCCTCAATGGAAGATGCATACTTATCACTCAAGATCTAAGACATACTGTATCTTTCGTAAAGTCTTTGTTTTCACAAAAAATACAATTTAGGCCAAATAGGACACTCTGCAATCAATGTATTTTTGACAACATACTACTACAGTTTTTTACAATCACTTTGGCACTATTTTCGGAACCTTGATGTCATTTTTCAAAACTCTAGACACAAAACTCACAACCAATGATCAAAATGCACATTTTTCTAAACTCTAACACTTTTTCCAATTGCTTGGATACAATATACATAAAGCAAACATCATTTGTTCATTGAACTAAAATCACCCGTTCAAAATGACACAACTTAACATCAAAGTATTACCATTTCAAAATGCAATTCACACATTACATCTGAGATGACTGTCTATTCATTTCATTACAATGATCTAACTATCAACTGATACAACTGCTCAAAATGATAAGTAACTGTAACTGACGAACAATATTCCATGTTTAGATCATGAAAGTTTTAGGATAACGAGATCCATTGACACCAATTACCGTGGAACATGAACCAATTGGACTACATTATCTATGGCTGTAATATTTCATCATCATTCTTTATCAGACACTGTTTCTATGGTCCCATGTACCACTTTTCCAGACCATGTTTTCAGATTTTACATTACTGTACACTCACCGGACACTTTATTAGGTACACCTATCTAGTACTGGGTATGACCCTCTTTTGCCTCCACAACAGCCTGAATTATTCATGGGGTTGTACATTAAGAGATGCCCTTCTGCACACCACTGTTTTAAACAGCTGTTATTTGAGCATTTGTGGCCTTTCTGTTAGCTTGAATGAGTCTGGACATTCTCCTCTGACCTCTCTCATTAACAAGGTGTTTTTGCCCACAGAACTGCCACTCACTGAATGTGTTTTGTTTATCGCACCATTCTCTGTAAACTCTAGAGACTGTAGTGCGTAAAAATCCCAGGAAGGCAGCTGTTTCTGAGATGCTGGAATCACCATGTGTGGCATCAACAATCATATCACGGTCAAAGTTGCTTAGATTACGCATCTTGTCCGTTCTAATGTTTGGTCGAACAACATCTAAAGCTCTCTACTCTATATACTCTATATATTGAGTTGCAAGCAGCCACATGATTCGCTGTTCGAATGTAACCTTCCTTGATAGGCTAAATCAGGTCTGTAGAGCTAATGGCGTGACCTATGTCATTGTGTGGGATAATGTCAGGTTCAACCATGCTCAAATGTTGCAAGCATGGTTTCAGGCCCATCCACAATTTACCACCCTGTACTTACCCCCATACTCTCCTTTCCTTAACCTGATTGAGGAATTTTTCTCCACATGGAGGTGGAAGGTATATGATAGGCGCCCTCACGAACAAGCCACCCTTCTCCAGGCCATGGATGACGCATGCAATGACATCACAGCAGACCAGTGTCAGGCCTGGATTCGCCATACCTGAACATTTTTCCCAAGTTGTTTGGCTAATGAAAACATCCATTGTGATGTGGATGAGAACCTGTGGCCAAATCCACAAGACAGGGTTGATGGAAATATAGAACAGGGGGGCATAGAACAGGGCTCCGGGCAGCCGAGCGGAAATGGAGGAAAACTCGCCTCCCTGCGGACCTGGCATCCTTTCACTCCCTCCTCTCTACATTCTCCTCTTCTGTCTCTGCTGCTAAAGCCAATTTCTACCACTCTAAATTCCAAGCATCTGCCTCTAACCCTAGGAAGCTCTTTGCCACCTTCTCCTCCCTCCTGAATCCTCCTCCCCCTCCTCCCCCCTCCTCCCTCTCTGCTGATGACTTCGTCAACCATTTTGAAAAGAAGGTCGACGACATCCGATCCTCGTTTGCTAAGTCAAACGACACCGCTGGTTCTGCTCACACTGCCCTACCCTGTGCTTTGACCTCTTTCTCCCCTCTCTCTCCAGATGAAATCTCGCGTCTTGTGACGGCCGGCCGCCCAACAACCTGCCCGCTTGACCCTATCCCCTCCTCTCTTCTCCAGACCATTTCCGGAGACCTTCTCCCTTACCTCACCTCGCTCATCAACTCATCCTTGACCGCTGGCTACGTCCCTTCCGTCTTCAAGAGAGCGAGAGTTGCACCCCTTCTGAAAAAACCTACACTCGATCCCTCCGATGTCAACAACTACAGACCAGTATCCCTTCTTTCTTTTCTCTCCAAAACTCTTGAACGTGCCGTCCTTGGCCAGCTCTCCTGCTATCTCTCTCAGAATGACCTTCTTGATCCAAATCAGTCAGGTTTCAAGACTAGTCATTCAACTGAGACTGCTCTTCTCTGTGTCACGGAGGCGCTCCGCACTGCTAAAGCTAACTCTCTCTCCTCTGCTCTCATGCTTCTAGACCTATCGGCTGCCTTTGATACTGTGAACCATCAGATCCTCCTCTCCACCCTCTCCGAGCTGGGCATCTCCGGCGCGGCCCACGCTTGGATTGCGTCCTACCTGACAGGTCGCTCCTACCAGGTGGCGTGGCGAGAATCTGTCTCCGCACCACGTGCTCTCACCACTGGTGTCCCCCAGGGCTCTGTTCTAGGCCCTCTCCTATTCTCGCTATACACCAAGTCACTTGGCTCTGTCATATCCTCACATGGTCTCTCCTATCATTGCTATGCAGACGACACACAATTAATCTTCTCCTTTCCCCCCTCTGATAACCAGGTGGTGAATCGCATCTCTGCATGTCTGGCAGACATATCAGTGTGGATGACGGATCACCACCTCAAGCTGAACCTCGGCAAGACGGAGCTGCTCTTCCTCCCGGGGAAGGACTGCCCGTTCCATGATCTCGCCATCACGGTTGACAACTCCATTGTGTCCTCCTCCCAGAGTGCTAAGAACCTTGGCGTGATCCTGGACAACACCCTGTCGTTCTCAACTAACATCAAGGCGGTGACCCGTTCCTGTAGGTTCATGCTCTACAACATTCGCAGAGTACGACCCTGCCTCACGCAGGAAGCGGCGCAGGTCCTAATCCAGGGACTTGTCATCTCCCGTCTGG